>NC_084614.1:28119502-28274502 GCF_033978795.1 Nerophis ophidion | reverse complement strand
GCTTTGGACCCGGACGAGTTTAGCTTTGTTAGCTTAGAAGCTAGCTAGCTGAGAGAGAGGCAGTGATACGAAGAGTGGGTGTTTTGTAAGTTTAATCCATCCATCCATCCATTTTCTACCGCTTGTCCCTTTTTGGGGTCTAATAAGACTACTAAATATGTTGCAGAAGGAATAAAGAAAGCTGTTCAACAATTAGAGGCACACAAAAACAAAGATCGTACGTAGCTTTTGCGCAGGATCGTGCGGCAGCAAACGTTTCCAGACGTGACGTCACTCACTGGAATTTGTGCTGGTCCAGTCTGTGCAGTGTAAGTGAATGGGGGAACATATAGTTGATAGGCAGTTGTGATAGCCAATCAGATGAAGAGTTGTTGATGGTAGGCCTCCCTAGGTTGCCACACGTTGAACGGGACATTAACACCTTCTTTGATTGTATACTCACAATTAAGTATCCAATTACAAGTTGTGAGTTGCGAGAGCAGGAACTGCTATCCAAATCAAAAGAGCCTCAGGGAAGCCACACCTGGCCAATAGAGAAATCTAATATCTACTCGCTTATTTAACCGATGGCCAAAGGACAGTAAAACTTTGATTAATTTGCAGATATATACTTACAAGACCATTTTCAAAAAAGACATTTCAAGAGAAGATCGATCTCGTGAGACAAGGTCGGCAGACCCCTAAGCTACCTAATTTGTCCCAGCCGGTGAAATGGTTTGTCCGCCACTTCCAATTGAATCAACCAAGTATGAGCTTGGCTTCTGGCTTCAGACAGGTGCTGCAAATTGTTAGTTGAAATATCCATCCATCCATTTTCTACCGCTTATTCCCTTTTGGGGTCGCGGGGGGCGCTGGCGCCTATCTCAGCTACAATCGGGCGGAAGGCGGGGTACACCCTAGACAAGTCGCCACCTCATCGCAGGGCCAACACAGATAGACAGACAACATTCACACTCACATTCACACACTAGGGCCAATTTAGTGTTGCCAATCAACCTATCCCCAGGTGCATGTCTTTGGAGGTGGGAGGAAGCCGGAGTACCCGGAGGGAACCCACGCATTCACGGGGAGAACATGCAAACTCCACACAGAAAGATCCCGAGCCTGGATTTGAACCCAGGACTGCAGGACCTTCGTATTGTGAGGCAGACGCACTAACCCCTCTGCCACCGTGAAGCCTAGTTGAAATATTTTATTTCTTATTTCTTAACGTTTAATATGTTTTTAAAATTATTTAAATTTGGACAGTACCACGTCGAGATATGTTTCAGTTGCTGATGTGTTTTTAATAGATTTTTAAATGCGCCAGAAAATACAGTGTTTTGTACACCGTTGGAGTGGTTCAATGCACAGTAGTGCTCTATAGCATTTCTTTGTATAGTATTTCTCAAGACGTGGTCATGTGGTGACTTAAATTATAGTATTATTAGAGGTGTATATTAAAGTGGGACTAAGGAGGACATCGCTCAAGGCCTAGGTGTGAAATACACGTACCACCACTGACACAAACTATAAGGGAACATGCCCCAAATTAAAATGCTGCAATGCTCCAAAAACGCATACAAACCCCAAAAGACATCTGTAAATAGAAATACTGCAAGATCATGGAACAAAACAGAATATCTGTCTTAAGGGCTCTCGCAGGTTGTTAAAGGCGGTAACTAATTTGCTTTATTGATTACATAGCATTTTTATTTATTTATTTAACAAGAGTATTCCGATTCAGTGTTAATATCGGTTATATATATATATATATATATATATATATATATATATATATATATATATATATATGTATATATATATATAAATAAATATATATATATATATATATATATATATATATATATATATATATATTATTATTATTATTATTATTTTTTGTTTTTTTTTGCCTTTTGGTCCGGGACCCTTTGGGACTAAGTGACAAGGGGTGGCACTTTCGTGACCTCTGCGGTGCTTTTTGTGGACTTCTGGATCTGCCTCCCGAGAGCCTTTTGGCCATGGAGACCAGCTGCTGGGTCTCTGCTACACCAGAGTCAGTTTGGAGAGACTGGAGGAGATGTGAATGAAGAGACAGGGCTGCGGAGCTGGCACTGAGCGCCGGGACGGACAAGCTTCACAGTGTCTTGGCTGAATGAACAGGTGTCGAACACCTCAGTCTTCTTGGACAAATCCTCGCTCATCTATGCGAACTGGACACTGGCCGAGAGTTGGTTGGTGACCGAGAGTGGGGTCTGCTATCTTGGTTGCCTTGTTGGGTCTGCTCCTGTCTCTGGCCATACTCTCTCCACCCCAGCAGACGATGGCGTGGAACACCGCAGAGGCCACCAAAGTGTATATGTTTCTTTTACTTTTTATTCATAGCTGTATGTAGAAGTGGCTGGTTGTATCCTCTGCTTTAATGTCTTTCATGTCCTTTGTTTCTTTGATGTTTGATGTATCCCTGTTACACACATGTATCTCACCTTTTTTGTAAGGGGCGCCGGAAGTCGGCAGACCCGTCAGCGATCCTGTTCGGTCTCCCTCTATAAATCAGATGATGTATTAAATGTGTGGCTTTGAATGCTACACACATTTTTTTACTTAACAAAATAAGTTGGCTAATATATAATAACTAAACAAAAGCAAAAACTATTGACTTCCATTTAAATAATTTGTTTTGCCTTCAAAGGCTTAGTGTATCCAGAGACGTTCTCCCGGAGTTTGTAAACAATAACAACAACGACCAACAAATATAATTTGGTTATAAAAAAACATTAATGTCAAAGGTGATATTGATGGGCACTGGTTCCCTAAACGTTTTAGGGGTCATAATTTCAGCCTGCCTTTAAACTCTGACCAATTATTTCTCTATGAAGATGTTACCTATTTATTCTGTGGAGTCTTTTTCCGTTTCATTTGTTGATTTATTTCTATGACAGATGCTTTCATGCGTGCGGTAGAGAGCCAAGGGGAGCGCTGCAGCTGAACACCACCTGTGGTGTGACTTTGTTATTTGAAGATGATCTCGAGTTGCCTTTCTGCCCCTCTCATCAGCACTTGCTGTTGACCCTTGCTGGTCATGTCCTCAAACTGGTGCAATTAAAAAGAAGCCATTTGAATTCACTTAACTTCCTTGTTGCGTCAAGTATGTCAATGATTCTAGTCACTGTTTTTAAAAAAAATTGACAAATGCATTGACTGCCTATGACTACAACAATGACTTAAAAAGCAACTTTTGTTGAGTATTTTTTCTCTTTTAAATTGTTTGTGTGGTTACTTAAAGGCCTACTGAAATGAGATTTTCTTATTTAAACGGGGATAGCAGGTCCATTTTATGTGTCATACTTGATAATTTCGCGATATTACCATATTTTTGCTGAAAGGATTTAATAGAGAACATCCACGATAAAGTTTGGAACTGGAGAAAAGCCCTGCCTCTACTGGAAGTCGCAGACGATGACGTCACATGTTGATGGCTCCTCTAGATTCACATTGATTTTAATGGGAGGCTCCAACAAAAACAGCTATTCCGACCGAGAAAACGTCAATTTCCCCATTAATTTGAGCGACGATGAAAGATTTGTGTTTGAGGTTATTGATGGCGACGGACTTAAAAAAAAAAAAAAAAAAACAAGTTAAAAAAAAAAAACGCGATTGCATTGGGACGGATTCAGATGTTTTTAGACACATTTACTAGGATAATTCTGGGAAATCCCTTATCTTCCCTTATCACCAAAATATATCCAATACATATTATTGGGATGGCGTGGCGCAGTGGGAGAGTAGTCGTGCGCAACCCGAGGGTCCCTGGTTCAATCCCCATCTAGTACCAATTTCGTCACGTCCTTTGTGTCCTTGAGCAAGACACTTAACCCTTGCTCCTGATGGGTGCTCTTTAGCGCCTTGCATGGCAGCTCCCTCCATCAGTGTGTGAATGTTTGTCTGAATGGGTAAATGTGGAAGTGGTGTCACAGCGCTTTGAGTACCTTGAAGGTAGAAAAGCGCTATACATTTATCATTTATATAGACGACACAGATGTGTGTTAAATGTAGATAAAAGCAATTATCATATGTGCCCTTTTAACAAGTTTCACATTATACTGATAACTTTTATCATGACCAGACTGAACCTGGAAGAAAATTCCCTATGATTGTTTGTTGGCTTCTTGATGGACAGGACTCCCACATTATTTCAATTAAGCAATTAAAACAATATAGCCACTGTATATCCGTTGCAGATGATCATCCTGGAAAGGCGTCCCGACATCTGCGGTACCTTTTCAAGGTTGCTTCTTTTTCCCCAGCTAGGGTATTTTGAGGTTTTTTTTTGCCCGGATGTGGGTTTGAATTAGGGGATGTCGTGACTTTTTAAAGACTTTTCAGACACTTGTGATTAAGGGCTATGCAAATACATGTTGATTTATTATTTGATTGATATACAGCTTTCTAATTTAAAACATAGATACAATACTGTACATGTATTTTAAGAGGGTGTATCATTTAACAAACCTGAGTTCAAAATACTGTTTGTCTTTTGGTTGTCTTCTGTTGCAATTGCAGTTGATTTGGTTTACTTTTTACACTGGATGCCCTCTACCACAAAAAGTCGCAGTGCGCACACCACCAGGGATTAGTTTTTTATCAAAGTGTAAAAAAGAGTACTAAAAAACAGTGTTTCGGCACTTATTGTATTACTCAAATTTGGTCAGTGTATGATTGTTTACACTGCTTATTTGGACTTGTGTACATATTTGTCTTATAAAATATTGACTTTTTTTTTTAAACTCTCGTAATGTTACCAATAACAATCATCCCAATTTTCTGACTGTTGTGGGTCTGTATGGAGAAGGAACAATATATATTCCGCAACTTTTCTTTTCTTTGGAACAAATGTCTTGCTCTTGCTAGCATTAGCCTTAGCCATGTTTTGCTACAGTAGGTGTGCCGCTAAGTAAGTAAGAGGACGGCGCAAGCTATGCAAGTTTCTGAAGGGCAAAAAGTATACCAGCCAAGAAGGGAAAAATATTGATTTTTTGACATTTTTTTATCGTCTGCAACAACAAACATGAACATATTGATACAATTGATATACCGCCCAGGCCTAGTAGAATTACCTCTTTTTTTGGAGTAAGTGCTAGTCAACATCTAGCTTGACACATACAGATAAATGAGTAAAAAAATGTTATCAGGTTCTCAATAATATTTAGAAACATTTTATTTTCATAAACCATTTTCAAAAAGTTACCTGGCTACACATTATTAAATCTGTTACAACCACAGAGACTAATATAAGCAAGATACACACATCAATAAAATGATCTGTTCTTGTCCTGTTTTACATCTTTTTGACCAGCTATCTTAAGTCTTATACTGTAAGTCTTTGGGGTTAGTAGATAGTAGAGCAGCCATCCAGAAACTTGAGGGTTCATACTATGAATCCAGCTTTCGCTATAGTCCTTGTTGTAGTGTCCTTGGGCAATTCAGTTGACCTACCTTGCTCCCAGTGCTGCTCACACAGGTGTATGAATGTGAATAAATGTTTGCTTATGGTCAAAAAGGGAGTAGGCGCAAATTGGCGCTTCAGTCAGTCTACTCCATGGCAGCTGTAGTACCAACTTGAATGTGGAGTCAATGAATAACGGGTTCTTAGTTCTTATGTTAAAGCACTTTGAGTGTCTATTAGACCGTTATATAAATCTAATCCATTATCATTGTAATTATTACAATCGTCTTAACATTAGTCCCAAGAAGTTTGCGTCAAAACGGGAGAGTTTTATTGAAAAGAAAATATTGAAAAGAAAAAAAACCTCTTCACGTCTGTGGGGAAAGCTGACACCACCCGAGCCATTGGTCTGTCAATTGTGAAGTGGGACGTAATGTAGCTAATGAAGAAGCTAAAAAAGCATTGCGACTACTTTGTTGAGACCTCGCAGAGTAGATTATAAAGTCTATGTTCACACCGTCTCCATTATTTTTGTCCAAGTATTTTCTTTTTTTCTTTCTGGATTTTTTTTCTTTTAAATATTCTCAAGAGCACCATAATTCCTTTATAATTTTTATTGGCTGTGTTTCCAATTGTTGCTAAGGTGGTTGTCATGTTTCCTCTTTTTCAATTTTGTAAATTTATGTTTGTTTACATTAGATTTTAAACTTGGAGGATTGATGGGGCAGAGTGTGTATCGTGTGCATAAAGATCAACACTATTTTTTTAATCTTAATGTCTGGGATAGGCGCCAGCGACCCCAAAAGGGAATACGCGGTAGAAAATGGATGGATGGATGAGTCTGGGGTCTGTAACAAAAAAAAATCTCCTAAATATTTAGAATATATTAATGTGTGTGCCAGCTTTTAGCTTGCTTTGTTAGCCAAGTATGTGCCTCGATAATGGCTGTCTTGTCACCCGATATAAAACCCTGAAATAACTTGCGAACATATAGATATTGAATATAGTGATCCCCATTTTTCGTGAACAGTTTGATTTTGGAGCTTGTCTGCCCATCCCTGTACTGTTGTTGTTAATTACACAAATTTAAAAGGTCTGTCTTATTTTGTGAGATCATGTCCTTGCCTGCAAATGTTCAATGGACTTGGAGGCTCATTTGCCGGGTGTAGGACACAGGTGAAGGTACTCTGCAACAACGACACATATGTGTTCCTTTGCTGCCAGGTGAGCTGTGTTAATGGAATGGCTGTATCCTTGTGACTGATGAATCTGTAGCCTACATGTATTTCTGAATGATGGAGTACCTGAGCTGGTGTCCGGGGTGAGCTACAGTACATTACTGCAGCAATACCAAGCACCTCTAGTTTGTGCCATCAGCTGCCGCTCTGTAATCTCAGCGTTTCAAGGCTCTTTATTGTCCTTGCCCACATAACCTCAAAGTCACTTAACTTCATGAGTCATCCCATTCTGCCTCTTGATGGAATTCCTGCTCCAAGTTATCTTTTTCCACTTCCTCTGCTTCACTGTTTATTTACACACAACTGGGGCACCACGACTGCGCCTAGATAAGAGTAATTTTTTGGGACGTTATGTTTGTATTTTACAGTGCACCGGGAATGCCTTTTTTAAAGAGTTTCACTGCATGCAGAAATGATTTAAATTTGTTTCTGGGAGACTTTTAACAATATTGGGCAGTCATCATTTTATTAGTCAGCGATAACGTTTGAGATGATTTTTAAATGACTGTAAATATAGACTCATAGCGTTAACGTGTAAATCAGAGGTGTCCAAACAAGTCACCACCTCATCGCAGGGTCAACACATATATACAGACAACATTCACACTCACATTCACACACTGGGGCCAATTTTGTGTTGCCAATCAACCTATACCCAGGTGCATGTCTTTGGAAGCGGGAGGAAGCCGGAGTACCCAGAGGGAACCCACGCAGTCACGGGGAGAACATGCAAACTCCATACAGAAAGATCGCGAGCCTTGGATTCAACCCAAGATTGCTCAAGACCTTCATATTGTGAGGCAGATGCACTAACCCCTCTTCCATCGCGCTGCCCCTTTTTTCCACATTCACCCATTCACACACTGATGGCGGGAGCTGCCATGCAAGGCCCTAACCACAACCCATCAGGAGCAAGGGTGAAGTGTCTTGCTTAAAGACACAACGGACGTGACGAGGTTGGTAGAAGGTGGGGATTGAACTAGGAACCCTCAAGTTGCTGGCACGTCCACTCTCCCAACCGCGCCACGCCATCCCATATCTATCTATCTATCCATCTATCTATCTATCTATCTATCTATATATATATACTATACATGCAGTTGTGTGTGTGTGTGTATTTATACAAACCCCGTTTCCATATGAGATGGGAAATCGTGTTAGATGTAGATAGAAACGGAATACAATGATTTGCAAATCCTTTTCAACCCATATTCAATTGAATGCACTACAAAGAAAAAACATTTGATGTTCAAACTCATAAACTTTATTTTTTTTGCAAATGATAATTAACTTAGAATTTCATGGCTGCAACACCTGCCAAAGTAGTTTGGAAAGGGCATGTTCACCACTGTGTTACATCACATTTTCTTTTAACAAAACTCAATAAACGTTTGGGAACTGAAGAAAATAATTGTTGAACCTTTGAAAGTGGAATTTTTTCCCATTCTTGCTTTACGTACAGCTTAAGTTGTTCAACAGTCCGGGGTCTCTGCTGTCGTATTTTCTGCTTCATAATATGCCACACATTTTCGATAGAGACATGTCTGGACTGCAAGCGGGCCAGGAAAGTACCCACACTCTTTTACTACGAAGCCACGCTGTTGTAACACGTGGCTTGGCATTGTTTTGCCGAAATAAGCAGGGGCGTCCATGATAACGTTGCTTGGATGACAACATATTTTGCTCCAAAACCTGTATGGACCATTCAGCATTAATGGTGCCTTCACAGATGTGTAAGTTACCCATGCCTTAGGCACTAATACACCCCCATACTATCACAGAAGCAGGCTTTTGAACTTCGCGCCTATGACAATCCGGATGGTTATTTTCCTCTTTGTTCCTGAGGACACAAGGTCCACAGTTTCCAAATATAATTTGAAATGTGGACTCGTCGGACCACAGAACACTTTTCCACTTTGCATCAGTCCATCTTAGATGAACTCGGGCCCAGCAAAAGCCGACGGCGTTCCTGGGTGTTGTAAATGGTAAAATCCCTAAATTCTTTGCAATAGCTCGTTGAGAAATGTTGTTCTAAAACTGTTCGACGATTTGCTTACAAATTGGTGACCCTCTCCCCATTCTTGTTTATGAATTACTTAGCATTTTATGGAAGCTGCTTTCATACCCAATCTTTGCACCCACCTGTTCCCAATTAGCCTGCACAACTGTGGGATGTTCCAAATAAGTGTTTGATGAGCATTCTTCAACTTAATTAGTATATATTGCCACCTTTCCCAACTTCTTTTTCACGTGTTGCTAGCATTTAATTTTAAAGTTAATGATTATTTGCAAAAAAAAGTAAATGTTTATCAGTTTTAACATCAGATATGTTAGTTTTGTAGTATATTCAACTGAATATGGGTTGAAAATTATTTGCAAATCCCTGTATTCTGTTTATATTTACATCTAACACAATTTTCATATGGAAATTGGGTTTATGTGTGTGTGTGTGTGTGTGTGTGTATATTTTTTATATATACATATATTTTTACAGTTCTGAAGTATGTGCAGTAATATGCACTTATATAGATATTAAATGTATGTGTAATGTAATTAAATAAGCATCTAAATACATTTGATATCAGAATCGCTACGCTAGCTTCAGTTTTTTATTTATTTATTATTTATTAAGTACAACTGCCTGCTGTCTCAGAGTAATCTGTGACCACGTTTACACAGCTGATTTTACAGGTTATCTGCGATGGCAATGCTTTATGTCTGCATATTAATGTCTTACCGAATTGGTGAGGGAAGTTTGCTATACATGTAAAAACACAGTACAACCTGCGGTAAAGTTATATTTCCAGGATAATCGCCAGCACACACACACACACACACACGCACACACACACACACACACACACACACACACACACACACACACACACACACACACACACACACACACACATACACACGACAAGCATTCACAAATACACACATTGTGAAACGTTTTTTTTCAACACAGCACAGCGCTGGATTGTGATGTAACAACAGTCTTTTTTACTAAAATAACACTTCAGTTTGCATTGATTAAAGCAAGCTAAAACAGACTGAACACATACATGTAGCTTCAACTAATTTATCAACCCTCCTCCCTAACATCAGACCCTGATGACAATGCAATATGAAGCATAAACAATACAACACTGAATATTGACAATATGTGAAAGTTCGACTCTTACCTTGTTTCTTTCTCAGACGACATCCTTCACGTTTTGTAATAAATTAGAAATATCAAGCAGCTGAAATGCGCCAAACATGAGAAACTTTGGGAGAGAGTATTTTGCATATCACTCATCATGCACTGTATTGGATTTACATATGTGTAGTTTTAAATTATACATACGTGTTTTACAACGTCCACAAAGTTTAATGAGCAGGAAGTGCGCTATGTGCAACCGTATGATGACTTTATTTGTTGGTTATAGTCACTTTAAACTATGAGTAGGGAAAGTTGTTTGTATATCATATTGATGCTGTGCTCAAGACATGGTCCTTGACGCCCACTAGAGGCCAGAAAATTCACTCCAATTCCATCCACAGAGAACTAAATATAGGCAAAAACAGGCCGCGGGCCAATCTTCTTGTTAAACTTGTCATGTGTCGCAGGCCGCTCTGAAGATTCCGGCGGGCCACACTTGGCCCGCGTGCCGTAGTTTGGACACCACTGGTGTATTTCATCAAGGGCAATGACGGCAGCAGCTTTTTCTGCTTCAAATTTAGTTTATGACGCGTCTCTCTAAAATGTGTGCTCTACAGTGTCCAACCTCATTTGTTAAATACAGGTTTCAAAAATGGGTTTTGCAAAAAGCATAAAAAAGGTAACAGACAGTAATTACATCTTGTTGGAAACCCTGAAAGGCACACCATTATAGGTGAGTGAATCTGCTCTTTTAAGCGGCAGACCGAGTGGGTGCTGTGGGAATTCCATGATGCAGTCATCATCAACACGTGGTGCCAAATCAACTGGGCCGTTCGAAGATAAAATAATGCAAGCGCTGATTGTGTTAATTAAGTCTGTGGGCAGGGTGGTTTGTTTAAATGGCCTTGTTAATTGTGGGTCCCTGGCTGGTGGGTTCAGCTTCAATATGTTGTGCTACCTGGGGCACAACTGGCTAGTTGTGGAGAACATCCATTCCAAAAGACTGGCTTGGGACTTAAATATAGTTCAGAAGAGATTGGATTTGCAATACCATATTCTTAATAGTATTCCATTGAAAGAGTATAAAATAAGGCCACAAACGAAGATAAAGCTTCATTCAAGAGACCACCGACACATACATGTTTCTTTAAGTTTGACCACGGCAAAAAGAGGTTAGAATTTAGGCTTTGAGATTTTTGCCTGTTCACATAACATGATAAGACTTTTAAAAGACGTTAACAACTTTTACACATCCTTTCAAACATCCTTTCGAACCTCTGAAAACACTTATATGCTAGCCAGTCCAGTGGTTGGCAAAGACACTTTCTGAAGAAATCCAACGTGACTTCACTGTAGCAATACAGTACATACGGGTGTAAAAGTACGTGTTTACATTTTTCTGTTCGGAGCCTTCGGTTTGCTATACCTGCTTACCAATTCCCCACATGATATTGTTTTAAGAACTAGGATAGAAAATGTTTATTTAGCAATGTGATTTACCTCAACATGCCTTTTAAATGGGTGAAAAGATGTGGAAAAAGGTCTCAGCGGACAAAAAACACATTTGGCTCGCGTGAGTCATGCCTAGCAATACCGTCAAGGAAAACCCAGACCAATTAAGTCTCCTATTTTCGCAAACAAATACCTACACGTGGTGGATAAGACAAAAGCAGTCCGACACCATTATTCGGTAAAGATTGATGACGGAGTTACAAACTGGAACTGTTATTCTTGCACTTCAGCCAGCAAGCAACTTTCATTTACTAAAAATAAAATGTTAATTAACACCAGAGATGTACCGTACACGATCATGGGATCAATCGAGGCCGATATCTGCCTTTTTTAACTGATCAGTGATTGGCTGATGAGCTGCCGAACCCAGCCGATCTTTACCACAGCTCGACAGCTTGATTGAATAATTCAATTAGAAAAAAAAACATTAAATATTATTTTGTTGCTTTGATAATTTGTTTAATGAGTACAATAAGCGCAAGGCTGCTCCAATAGAGCACACATGACAGCTGTCCACCTTTTGGTGATATTGCTTGTAGTGCCAATGATGTGGCCTGTGTGTGAATGAGGGGGACGGGACAACAGAGTACGGATAAAGACAGATGATTCATAGACAAACAAGAAAGTGGACGAGAGAGAAGAGAGTAGAAGCTGTCAAAGCCTTTGCGATCATTTCTTGCTCTTGGTCTTATCTTTGCAAAATAATTTTTGGATCGTTTTTGGTATTGTATACAAAGTCAGGGAGGTCGTCTCTGGATACAGAAAGGCTTTGAGGGCAAACCGTATTGATTTATATGGGAGCCAATTGTAGTTTTTGCTTTTGTTCGGTTACTGTGTATTAGCCACTTAATTTTGTTTAAAAAAAATTATGTCGCATTTAATACCACAAATACAACACATTATTTGATTTACAACAATGTTAACAAATTCTAAATGTATTACGATACTTTTATACAAATTAGTTATTATGTTTAGTTACTTGCTTTTAAGCATTTACAGTTCAATAATTTATGGTCAGAGCATCGGATGCCCAAAATTCGGATGGAGATCGCAGGCCAAAAATGTTGATTGGGACATCCCTAACACTTTTAAATCTGTTACTGCTGTAGTCCCTAAAAATAAATAATTAAAAATACATTCAGCTCAGTTTAGTTTAGTTTAGTTTATTTCAAACATGCATACTATACAACGTGCGTTCAAAGCAAAGCCCCCTTGCCATTTTCAGCCCACAGCTTGTTTTTTATTGGCCTGCAGCTTATTAGCTTAATGGCTTTTTGGCGTTTGCTATTTATTAGATAAATTATTACATAGTATACTAATTTGCATTGTAATGTATAGCACACAGCATACAGTTTATAGCGTTATGATATAATATATTGATACATTTTTTGTATGCTATATATATCTATATTTGTTTTTGATGATTGGATATATTGAATCATTTTGGCCAGTAGAGCTTGTTCATGTTTTATTTGAAAAATGATTTAACACAAATGCTAAGCAGATTCATGGTTTGCATTTTGATCCCTTATCATACCCAAATCAACAGAACTGTGACCTTCACAAAATTTTAATTAAGGTGTACTGTTACACTGTTAACAGCAAACACATACTTTTATGAAGTGGTGTTGCAAACACAAGGACTATATTAATTCATTTTGTTGATTGAGATTTTGAACTTTATTTGGAATTTAGAATATGCCTCAACTAGTTAATACATTTGTTGATAAAACTACATGAAGCTTACCGGTAGTTACATCCATGACAAATAGCACACACAAGAATACCATAATCTGCCATTGTTGTCCTGACTGTAATAGACCTCAAACACTTGACGTGCACAAATGTTTGTTGTATTTTTACACTGTACTGGAACAATAACGCAAACTGTTTTCAAGTATTTGCACTTTAAAGTTCCAGTTGTATTGTGACCCAATAGTCAAAACAATGTTTCTTATTGTTTTCCAGATGAGATGGACACATAACGCATACCTAAAGGGCTATGCAAGCAATTCACATTTGTGTCATTAACAGTATGTAATTGTTTCTAATTTGTCAGTCATTCTCAAAGAGGCCACAGCCTGATGCTCATAATTCAAGAAATCTTGCAATTTTCAGGCAAAAATGTTTATAACTACAATGTTTATGAGGTTATTGGCTGTGATGATTTATCCAACATTTAGTGTAGAGCGCTCCTCAGACAACAACTCTTCTGAACTTTGTCCCACCAATGGCCTTGCCATGGAAAAAGAGCTATATATAGAAAGTGTAGTCTGATGCCTGTAAGAGCTGCATTTGTATGGGAATGCCATCTGTTTACTCCTAAAAATAACACCTACAGATCCGGTGGGTACCTTAGAAAAATTCTTACATGTAAACATTGGTGTCACATCTTAGTTGTGTTGCAGAGGCAACCTCAACAAACCCATCAAGGAATTTTTTTTTGCAATAAAGGGTCTCATACTGCACAATATCAATCAATCAATCAATGTTTACTTATATAGCCCTAAATCACTAGTGTCTCAAAGGGCTGCACAAACCACTACGACATCCTCGGTAGGCCCACATAAGGGCAAGGAAAACTCACACCCAGTGGGACATCGGTGACAATAATGACCCAGTGGGACGTCGGTGACAATGATGACTATGAGAACATGATACTGTGATACTGATGATACTGATGACTATGAGAACATATGAGAACATGATACTGTGAAAGATCAATCCATAATGGATCCAACACAGTCGCGAGAGTCCAGTCCAAAGCGAATCCAACACAGCAGCGAGAGTCCCGTTCACAGCGGAGCCAGCAGGAAACCATCCCAAGCGGAGGCTGATCAGCAGCGCAGAGATGTCCCCAGCCGATACACAGGCGAGCAGTACATGGCCACCGGATCGGACCGGACTCCCTCCACAAAGGAGAGTGGGACATAGAAGAAAAAGAAAAGAAACGGCAGATCAACTGGTCTAAAAAGGGAGTCTATTTAAAGGCTAGAGTATACAAATGAGTTTTAAGGTGAGACTTAAATGCTTCTACTGAGGTAGCATCTCGAACTGTTACCGGGGAGGGCATTCCAGAGTACTGGAGCCCGAAATGAAAAAGCTCTACAGCCCGCAGACTTTTTTTGGGCTTTGGGAATCACTAATAAGCCGGAGTCCTTTGAACGCAGATTTCTTGCCGGGACATATGGTACAATACAATCGGCAAGATAGGATGGAGCTAGAACGTGTAGTATTTTATACGTAAGTAGTAAAACCTTAAAGTCACATCTTAAGTGCACAGGAAGCCAGTGCAGGTGAGCCAGTACAGGCGTAATGTGATCAAACTTTCTTGTTCTTGTCAAAAGTCTAGCAGCCGCATTTTGTACCAACTGTAATCTTTTAATGCTAGACATGGGGAGACCCGAAAATAATACGTTACAGTAGTCGAGGCGAGACGTAACAAACGCATGGACAATGATCTCAGCGTCTTTAGTGGACAGAATGGAGCGAATTTTAGCGATATTGCGGAGATGAAAGAAGGCCGTTTTAGTAACGCTTTTAATGTGTGCCTCAAAGGAGAGAGTTGGGTCGAAGATAATACCCAGATTCTTTACCGTGTCGCCTTGTTTAATTGTTATGATAGTGAGCCAATAGTGAGGCTCTCAGTGTCAGGAGGCCTAATTATACCATCCAAGACTCATCATGTTGGATAAATGAAGCTTTCTGGTCTCTGCAGCTAGCCCGTACTTTTTTCCTTTTTTGCTGGGGAAAGCACAGTTTTCTTTGACCCTTTCTATGTAGTTACAGGCTAATGGGACTATAAGCTCTCATAGCTACTACACTGGGCACCATCATTCATCACAGACCAGTGGACAGAATCCTGTGCAGCCTCTAACTCAAGTTGATCCTGTGGGATTCATCGCACTTTAAAGCCCCCGTTGCTGAACATTTAATATGATCTCATTGTCTACCTCACAACATTAAGAGGTGTCGTGACCTACCGGGCTAGGGCACTAAGTGAGTCTATTTTGTTGTAGTCCAGGCTGCACTGGCATTTTGGGTTTTATTGTCCTGTTATCATCCTTCTTCCAACTTTGGATACCTGTTTTGGAACTCCTTCTATAAATAACCTGATATAATTGAGGTCTGAAGCAGTGCTTTTGCAATGAAAGAAATAGTTCTATATAAGGGTAGACAAAAGGAAAGAGGGAAAGCCTTGGGGGAGGGAAATGAGCACATGCAGGTGAAGATTAAGTTGTCGCTGCTGTTTCAGACTCTTGCCTTTAAACTCCATGTATAGTCATTTTAGCCGTCATTTGATCTAATTTAGTCTAAGTGCTGATTGATTGACATTGCCGCCTTGGCTGTTTCAAGGTAACCTTTTTCTTAATAGAGCACCTTCACCTTTGGATTGTCCCCCCCCCCCCCCTGAAAGACACATTAAGTGTGTTTTAGGAGTAAACTCATTTTTCTAAAACATTCTACAGCCCCTCTGTCTGATGGCAGGGTTGTGTGTGTTTGCCTTGTGGCAAAAAACCTCCACAGAAAAAGGGAACAAAAGAGGTTAGATAAAAGAGACACACTCGTGTGCATTGGTCAGATAAAACGTGACACTGCTCTTTGAGGGTGGAGTGTGAAAGTAAAAATGGGAATTCCAAAGCAATGTTTTGTTAAAACAGTGACACCTTAGATATGTAGTTTTATCTGATGGTTGTTTCATCATCAACAAAAAAAAAAACGTGACAATCCGAAATAAAATAACAGAAAACAAAGCAAGCCATGTTGATGAGTTCCTTGCATTGATGTAACGCAGACACGGATAATCATTATAACTCGGGGGCCACAGTGGTCGGTAAAAATGCATCTGGGGGCCAGTGTGTATGTGTGTGTATGTATGTGTGTATAAATATACATATGTATGCATGTATGTATATATATATATACATATATATATATATATACATATATATATATATATATATATATATATATATATATATATATATATATATAAATATAAATATATATATATGTATATATACATATATATAAATATATATGTATATATACATATATATATATATATATATTTATATATACTGTATATATATGTGTATATATATATATATATATATATATATATATATATACACATAAACATGTGTATATGTATATGTGTATATATACGTGTATATGTATATGTGTGTATATATATTATATATTATACTATACATTAGGGGTGTGCCAAAACATCGATACTACAATATATCGCGATATTTCCAATATTTACAATCAACACCGTATTTAGAGCAAAGCTCCCTTCTGCATCCCCCAGGGCTGCGAACATTACAAAGTCTATTGCTTGCTTTATTTGTAAAGATCTTAGACCATATAGTATCTTAAAATGTGTTCTCAGGTTTTCATAAGACCACCCAGTTGTTGATAATGTAATGCACTGACTGACATATTTATTTTTTATATACAGTGAAGTGCCAGTTTTCATAAAACAATTTGATTTTAATTGTTAAGCACTGATGTGTCCATGATTACATAGAAGTTCAGTAGCACTGAAATGTATATTTTCTGCATTCATTTTGTTTTTTTAATAATTTTAATTTGCACAGACAGAAAATATTTTGGTGAAGTGGATTCAGTGCAGTCAATAAATTTTGAATTTCTTCGGTGACACTGAAATCATGATGTATCGTGGATGAAACTTCTTTCAATACATCGATTATCGCATGATCGTAGTATCGTGATCTTATCGCTATCGCGGGCAAAATATTGTGATATTATCGTATCGCGAGGTACCTGATGATACCCAGCCCTACTATACATATATATATATATATATATATATATATATATATATATATATATATATATATATATATATATATATATATATATATATATATATATAATGTATGTGTATATGTATACATGAAGGCAATGGACAAAAATCCCCCACAGAACAGAACTTTGTTGTAGAAATCTGCTTTCGTGTCCCTCCCTGACACTCACGTCTCAGGCTGGCTGCTGTAAACAAACCCAACCCACTCTGCTTCTTGCCTGGTCTGCTAAGAATTGCTCTGACATAGATTATTGTAATAATACTGTATATCATTCAAAAATGCAGATTCAAACCATTGGAAAACTCTGTATAGTTCATGATAATTTGCAAAATGCACTCCAATGTCGATGGTAAGGGTTTAAAAAGTATATTTTTAAACTTGCCCATGTCTGATCCAACATATGAAGTAAAAACTTGCTTATTGGTAGTGTTTGTTTAAACTGGGTATTTTGGAGGACTCCAAATTATTTTAAACTAACAAACCACCACAGCCATGTCCCTGAGCCTGTTTTTAGTAGAATAGTGTGCAAAACTAACTAGTAAACCTAATTAGTAGAGAACTGACACCTTCAGTAACTTAGGGTTTCTTTAAAAAACTTTGAAAGCTTCACAGTGTACTAACCCAACATTCCCATATCATTAGTATGTGCACATTCAAAATGAGCTCAAAGACACTGACAATTCAATCAATCAATCAATGTTTACTTATATAGCCCTAAATCACTAGTGTCTCAAAGGGCTGCACAAACCACTACGACATCCTCGGTAGGCCCACATAAGGGCAAGGAAAACTCACACCCAGTGGGACGTCGGTGACAATGATGACTATGAGAACCTTGGAGAGGAGGAAAGCAATGGATGTCGAGCGGGTCTAACATGATACTGTGAAAGTTCAATCCATAATGGATCCAACACAGTCGCAAGAGTCCAGTCCAAAGCGGATCCAACACAGCAGCGAGAGTCCCGTTCACATTTCCTAGATTTGCTGTGTTAAAAATTATTGTGTACCCCAGCTTTCGAGTTTTTCAGTATACAAGTCGTCTCTCGGCTTAGTGTTACGCTTTTAAGTTTTTTTTTTCCAAGATGGTGCCGCTGCAGTGGCTGCTGTTGGCAGGAGCTCTGGGCTCTTGTGTCATCGCTTTGTGTTTCCCTCTTGTTTTCATGTGTTGTTATTATATATATATATATATATTTTGTTTTTTGCCTTTTGGTTCGGGAGCTTTTGGAACTGTGTGACAAGGGGTGGCACTTTCGTGACCTCTGCGGTGCTTTTTTTGTGAACTTGTGGATCCGCCTCCCGGGAGCCTTTTGGCCATGGAGACCAGCTGCTGGGTCTGTGCCACACCAGAGTCCTTTTGGAGAGACTGGAGGAGATGCAGATGAAGAGAGAGAGCTGCGGAGTTAGCACTGAGCTCCGGGACGGACAAGCTTCACAGTGTCTTGGCTGAATGAGCAGGGATCAGACGCCTCCGTCTTCTTGAACGTATCCTCGCTCATCCATGCGGACTGGACTCTGGCCGAGAGTGGAGTCTTCTCTCTTGGTTGCTTTGTTGGGTCTGCTCCTGTCTCTGGCCATGGTCCCTTCACTCCAGCATACGCTGGCGTGGAACACCGCAAAGGCCACCACAGTGTATATTTTTCTTTTACTTTTTATTAATAGCTGTATGTAGAAGTGGCTGGTTGCTCTTTTAATGTCTTTAATGTCCTTTGATGTTTCCCTCTTACACACATGCAAGAATGATGTAAGCTCTGGCTATGAGTTGTTTTTTCCCTTGGCTTCAGTCTGGACGCCCTCTCCAGGGACCCAGGCTTAGACCGATATTGTTTCTTCATGCAATAATTCTCATCTATAAATGTATTTATTTACAAAGCAAGCGACATGTTAAAATTGTGGTGTTTTTGGGGGTCAGAGAACACAATATTTTGATTGTCAATTAATTTCAATGGCAAACATTGATTACGATTTGAGTATTTATAATTAAACTCGTAAGCTGGGGTTCAATTGTATTGTTTAATTGGGCTGAAGTATAAACATTTTTAAAACTGTTTTCCATGCCCGTGTTGCAGAATAATGGATGCCTACAATGATGTACCTTTACATCACTGATGTTATAGGCCATTCGACCTAACCCATACATTTGCATTCACAGAGGAAAAAAAAAAAAGTAATAATGTTGAAATACCTACATTTAATGTAAAATCCATGTAATGTACTGTAGAGTCTTACATGTTTTAACATAAATGCCATGTGGCTTTATTTCATGTATTTGCTAATTCTATGCTAACAACCTACTCGAGTTAATCAAACGAGTCCTCTTCGGCTTAGGAACCATGTACAAAAATGGAATAAAGTGGACTAAAATAGGCCAATACACATTGTGAGTGGGTTAAATATGCATATCAGATGTAGTGTTGGAAAAAAATCTGATTAGAAATTAAAGCCTATTAGTATGCTTTAAGTAGTTATGTTAGCAGCCAAGCCATTTTACCAGTATAGGAACACTTACTTACTTATTAATGTTGCTTGAAAATTCACATTGTATATTGCGGTCAAACCGTTGTGTTATGTAAAAACATTTGTTCTGTGTCTCACAGTACTCCTTATGATACTGTAGTGCTAGTTGGTTTGACTATAATTTTAGCTTGAACATGCTAGCGCAAATCATCCTTGTTCTTTGGTTGATAAGATTTTTCCAGTTCCGATCTACTTTTGATTCATCTTAACGATTTGGTTCCTTAACAGTTCTCTTACAGAGTCTTATTTGGGAACAAAGGGGAACAAAATGTGGATTAACATCAATGTTTTTTAGTTTAGAGTTAACATGACCTCACAAAGCCTACGGTGAGGTCTCAAGACGTACATACATAGTATAGGAGAACAGCAAGAACACATTTTTTTGTAAATAAACATAAGAAGTTATTATTTTTCTGTAGAATTGAGTCATGTGCCAATTACACAATAATGTAACATGTAGTTACATGTCATATTAACTTAATACATGAAAAGTAAGATATGTCAAGCCATTATTGGTTATAATTTTGATGATTATGGCTTACAGTTTATGAAACCTTGAATTGAAAATCTCAGAAAATGTAATTATAAAAAATAAAAGCGTGACATTTCTCACATTGCGTGTAATGAGTTAATAACACTGATTAGTTTCACATTTGAAGTTAATTGATGACATGAATGAACTCTTACACCGTATTCTAATTTTATGAGTTTCACCTGTATAATATAATCAAAGTTTCTACAGGTATCAGTAAATCTTATTTAATGATTTTAATTCCCTTTTTAATGCCATTTAAAACAAATGCAATGTCTATGTACAACTGCATATGGTTATTATATATAGCCAAAACCTTACAATTTTCTGTATACACACAGTTGTTAGCATGATAATGATGAATAGTTAAAATATTTACATTAACTGTTACCAAATAGGGAATCAGAATTGGTTCACAATGCTGTTTCATCTGACACTTGATTTTTATTTTTTCATATTTCTGTAGTACAGTAGCATCCGGTGTTCTAAATTCGTGCACGGCCGTAGACAATAGCCAATTAAAAGGTTCTGTCCGTCAATCATCACACTGTACCTTCAGTCATGATTATTAGAGGGGAATTGCAATTAAGGAATTAAGCCCTCTAAATAAAGAGCCACTTCTCAATTAGTTCAGCAGGAAAGATAAAATGCAGAGAACCAGAAGTAATTTTTTAAGTTGCATTCCTTTAAAACATTCTGTAAAAATGCATATTCTCTGATAATGGCCACAAACTGAATGATGCGTTTTTTAATCAGGATACAAGGTTTAATGGAATAACAAATGAACATCATACGAGGAATACAAACGATGCATGTGTTCGGAAATAAATGATTGATTTAAACATTTTTGAAAAAGACGTGATATATTTATAAAAATGCCTGTAAGCCGTTTTGAAGCATTATGAATTAACTGAGTCAATTCAACATCTTGAATTGATTTTATTTTACACCCCATTAGTTTTTAAAATGAATGACTTGAAATACTATTAAAGTTAAAGTACCAATGATTGTCACACACACACACTAGGTGTGGTGAAATTTGTCCTCTGCATTTGACCCATCACCTTGATCACCCCCTGGGAAGTGAGGGGAGCAGTGGGCAGCAGCGGTGCCGCGCCGGGAATCATTTATGGTGATTTAACCCCCAATTCCAACCCTTGATGCTGAGTGCCAAGCAGGAAGGCAATGGGTCAAGACACCACATTTTTTACGAAAAGTAGTAACAGAAACACTACAACGACAGTAGGTTTTTTAGGTAACAGGCGTAGATGCAGTTTACGAATGCGGGGTATGCTACACAAGATTCCACACAAATCAAGTATCTGCACAATATACAATATGGACAAAATGGAGCTACTCACCGCTTCAAATCAATTTGTCCACAACTGTTGCTTAAATGATTGTCACCGAAAGCTGGCTGTATCCACTAATACCCAACACAGCTATCCATTTGGCATGCCGAAGCCGAGAAGCTGACAAGCGTTCTTCTCAGCACTGCTCTTCATACTTTCTTCCTTTGGACTGTGGCTAAAACAACTAAATATTCTCAGCTAGTTATCCTTCTTCTCCTAACTAATGCTATCAAGTAAGACACTGGATGTTTTGGTGGATTTGCTGTAACATTCGCTATGCCAACTACTTATTTCTTGCAACTAAAAGCATAACAATTATCTGAATCCCAAAATATGTGTAAGCCAAGGCACTCGTAAGCTAAGGTACCACTGTACACCAATATAGACAACGTTATTGTTCTCAGTGTAGCTTTTAGCATGGAGCATTGTTTTTCTCTGCACGCAAAATAAGCTTGAATAACCAAAATCTCCCCATATCGGAATCACACAGCATTTTGCCGTTGATTGAATCAGAGAGAGTTCATATATAAACTGTGGCTTCACACCGAAGTTTGAAAAAGGGAGAGACTAAACTATTTCTGGAATCTGACAATTTGTAAACGTAGTCATTGTAACGGCAAGCAATGGCAGCTAAACCAGAGGGAAGCACTCTTATTTAACATTAATAATCAAATTGACTGCACAATCTCATTTCACTCAAAGCTCATGAGCATTGGTGAGTGATGGAATGTAAATTGAACGTTAAGGAAGTCAGCATTTCTATCCATCATTGAAAATGGGTGGACGACGACTCTTGTGATCAGAAATATGAAATACAAGCACAGGGAAAATCACACCTGGTTCGCTTGTATTAACAATGAGAATTAGGCACCATTGAGTGCATTTATTACAATTAATGTCATAATGGAACTGAGGGAGTAGTGTTGATTAAAAGGAATACGAGTGTCCGCTGCATTCATATCTGCAATAAGCAAATAGAATTATGTGACAATTAAATTTCCTGCAAGCCTTCATTTCAATTTAGACATGTGGACCGGAGCTGTCACGGAACAGGGTTTGTATTGTTCTTGCGTTAATCCGACCGTCCAGTGATTGACTGTGCCTTGTACAAGGTGTTGTCATCCAAAAATAGAGCACTCTAATCAGGTTGCTAAAACCTCACTGTAGGGCAAAGATGGTCCGTCAGAGTGGTTTTATATTTACTCCGGCCCGCCATTTTCTCTGAAGACATGAGTGTGCCTAAACCATCATAGAAAATTGCATCTTGCACCCTAGAAGCATCGCCAGACCACAACTTTCAAAACATTTTGTATTCCCTAATGCTCAGTGAAGCAAACATGCTAAACAAGTGCGGATAAAAGTGCAGAAGTGGAGAAGAAAAAAACATAGGTGGCAGCTGCAGGGGAGGCTGTGCAGCTGAGAGCTCTCTGACATGATGATGCTATTTATTAAGCGTTATTTATGCAAGACTGAAGAGGTGATGGATAACAAGCGCACTGCCAAGGCTCTTTTGTTTGCACGGTAAGTGCGTGTTCCATCGGAGCCATATTGGTTGGTCTGCCCCATCTGCAGGGAGAACGGGAAATGAAAGTGTGAGCGTAAATGCACAAACATGCTCATGTATAGCAGGATCACGCGCCGTTGTGTGATGTACCGCATGTGTTTGTTTTTCTTTGAGTGTGCAGTATCTGCAACACGCCAATGCGTGCCCTTTGGAACGTGTTTGTTTGCATGTTTGCACAGAGCAAGAGCGAAGACTGTCAAGAACTCGAGGGAAGGCCTAAAATCTTTGACCTCAATACATATTTTCACATATTAGCTGGGAGCAAAGGAGCCCCGGTGAAACGTGACAATGCCTGTTTGTCTGCTTGTTTAGACAATAGATACGCCCCACAGGCACATTAGTGCATACATAATACAACCTGGTCAAGGTAAGAACGTTGGAATATTTATGAATGTTAACTTGGATATTTCTGAGAAACAACTCTCAGGCCACCAGTTAGCCCCTGTAGTTGAAATATTCCACAAAGAATCTGAACTTGATTTTGTTGAGTAAATAATATGCAAATATAATGTTTTTCTGTTAAAATAAAGAAAATGTTCTAATGACTTTTGAAGAACCACTTTAAATTAACTTGATTATATACATTAATGCAGGGGTGCCAAACGTATCAATCAATCAATGTTTATTTATATAGCCCTAAATCACAAATGTCTCAAAGGACTGTACAAACCACTACGACTACGACATCCTCGGAAGAACCCACATAAGGGCAAGGAAAACTCACACCCAGTGGGCGAGGAGAACTCACACCCAGTGGGACGCCAGTGACAATGATGACTATGAGAACCTTTCATATGTGGGCAACCCCCCCCTAGGGGACCGAAAGCAATGGATGTCGAGCGGGTCTAACATGATACTGTGAAAGTTCAATCCATAGTGGCTCCAACACAGCCTCGAGAGTTCAGTTCAAAGCGAATCCAAGACAGCAGCGAGAGTCCCGTCCACGAGAAACCATCCCAAGCGGAGTCGGATCAGCATCGTAGAGATGTCCCCAACCGATACACAGGCGAGCGGTCCATCTTGGGTCCCGACTCTGGACAGCCAGTACTTCATCCATGGTCATCGGACCGGACCTCCTCCACAAGGGAGGGGGGGACAGAGGAGAAAAAGAAAAGAAGCGGCAGATCAACTGTTGTAAAAAGGAGGTCTATTTAAAGGCTAGAGTATACAAATGCGTTTTAAGGTGAGACTTAAATGCTTCTACTGAGGTAGCATCTCGAACTGTTACCGGGAGGCCATCCCAGAGTACTGGAGCCCGAACGGAAAACATTTTATAGCCCGCAGACTTTTTTTGGGCTTTAGGAATCACTAATAAGCCGGAGTCCTTTGAACGCAGATTTCTTGCCGGGACATATGGTACAATACAATCGGCAATATAGGATGAAGCCAGACCGTGTAGTATGTTATACGTAAGTAGTAAAACCTTATGCCCCGAGGGCTAGATCAGGCCAGCAAACAGGTTTTATGAAACCCGCGGGATGATTTTGCTAAATATGAAAATTAACCTGAAATTCCTTAATGAAGAAAAAAACATATGTTCTAAATGTGTCCACTAGATGTCGCAATAGCAATTACTTGTATCTTTGTAGATGATGCCCCCTATGTACAAAATGATCAAACTACATAAAAAACATACTGTAATTAGATTTTTTTTATCTTGATGGATTGAAAATGAACACCAATGATAATATAGATAATATTCAGAAAATATAAAAAAAATAAAACAACAAATTATATATACTATTAACCGCAACATGTAGGTGTAAAAAAAACCAAACACATTATGATTTGTGCATTTTCAGACAGTGCTTTATTTTAAACAAAGAAACAATCTGATGTTGTCTTTATTTTTAAGTTATCGTGCTGTGATTTTACCATTTCGGCCCACTTGGGAGTAGATTTTTCTCCATGTGGCCCCCGATCAAAAATTAATTTGACACCCTTGGATTAATGTTTTCTCCTTTATTTGTTGATGCCCGAACATTACAGCCCAACACTGATGATACAGAAAGTAACATCACAGAAATATTAACTCAGTTTACTTCACCAAGTGTCGGTAAAAGAAACAAAAAAAAAATACAAACGATCAACAACATATTTTGATTATAATGAAATCAATATAAAAATAATACAAAAAGTTCATCAAATAAATATCAGAACCACATATTCAAAGAGGTAACTTATTTTTAAACTGAAACAGTTCCAGAAAAAAGGACAATAGCCAAATAATAATAATTTACAAGAACGGAGACATACATTACTTCACAAAATACAAACCCGTTTCAGTACTTCACCAGGTCTCCAAAATCGTTTGAAAAATTATTTTGCAGAAGGATAGATACATTTTTGGAAAAAGAACAAACTACTGTCAACAGCCAATATCCAGCCAATATCCGTACAAATAATAGATCTCAACATTGATGGCAATAATTGAAATAACCAACTAAGTACACAATAGATACGCTCGATTCCCATCCCTATGGACAACCCTAATCTAAAGCTAATACTATTAGCAGATGACGAGGGGGAAATACACAGGAAGTAGTTAGAAGTTTTATAGAAGAATTTCACAAACAAAAAATCTTTGAATTTAAGTAAAACTAAGATAATGTTAATTGAAAAAACAGAATACTTAAACACAAATTCCGGATCTAAATCACTCCATACCTTACCATACCTGTTATTGTGTAGAGACATGGAGAAATAATTATAAAAGTACAATTGTCCAGGGTGTACTTCACCTTCCTCCCGAATGCAGCTTAGATGGGCTCCAGCATCCCACGCCACCTCGAAAGGGACAAGCGGTAGAAATGGATGGATGGATGACACTTGACTCCCTAACAGCACTGCAGAAATTTACAAAACTTGTAAACTTTTAAACCACAAAAATCATGTACAAAACAAGCAGTAATAGGGTCCACAAAATGTGCAACAATTATTGTCAACAAAAAAGGAGAAATGGAGAAAGCAAGATGCTCATGTTTCATTCCTATCATTTTACCTCAAATATTTTGCTCTGCTAAAATAACCTTGATTAACCGCTGGGTCAAACAAAACAAAACAAAGCAGAAACATTTTTTTTGTTTAGAAAAAATGACAGATGGCGCCACACGGTAGCAGTAGTTACCAATAACGGCATACAATTTGTAATTAATAATGTAGAGTTCATTATCTGTAAACAAGAAAGAAAACATGTATTTGAGGGCTCTCTCTTTAATTTTTTTTAAACAGTGCTATTGTTTTTTGTAATTCTGTTGCATCCCCAATTGACAGACACAGTTATAGTTAGTGATTAGACAAACAAGGCTTCATTTTTTTCCACAATTATTGTTCATAACCAATTAAAGAGGATTTTTGTTAACACCCTCATAAATATGGTCTTTGAGTGTTCTTCTATTAGAGAACAATTAGTTTTTCCTCCAAAATAAATAACAGTTGTACTTTCAGATTAACTAGCTCCACCCATCTAATAATTTGTGCAAACAAATGTGTCCCTCTCTCTAATAAATAACTGATCCCCTCTTTGCAGTTCCGTTAATAAACACCCCACGAACACTATTTCAGGAAATAATCTAACAATACAACTCAGCACAATGTACTATCAGTTTAATTTTATTATTAACTGTAGTGTTGTTTAGGGTAGTCGACATCGAATAGACATTGAGGTTTCAATTAGTGGGATTAACACACCGCAAGTGGCATTGTGTGACCGTCATGTTCGCAACATTGTTGAACTTTGCGTTCTTTGCCTTCTTGGGAATTACAACTGTTTAAGGAAACAGCATGTTTGTGTGTCCCGTCAGTACACTAATGACTAAAAATAGTTGTTTCATGGTAAAAGTTTTGATTGTGACTAGGCCACCTTCCGCCCGATTGTAGCTGAGATAGGCACCAGCGCCCCCCGCAACTCCAAAGAGAATAAGCGGGAGAAAATGGATGGATAGGCCTTGGCTGATTGGCAATAAGTCAAGCAATCGAACGATAAAAGAAAATAAAGTTGGAATACTTTGCTGGCATCAATAAATTGCCATGTCCATTTGTTTTTTCTTCTTCATCTCTCACTATAAACAGGTGCGTGTGAATTCACAATTCCGAAGGTCCTGGGTTCGATCCTGGGTTTGGGATCATTCTGTGTGGAGTTTGCATGTACTCCTCGTAGACTGCGTGGGTTCCCTCCGGGTACTCCGGCTTCCTCCCACTTCCAAAGACGTGGACCTGGGGATGGATTGATTGGCAACACTAAATTGGCTTTAGGCCCCGTTTACACTAAGCTGGATAAGGTTATCCAGGGTAAATCACACCTAACCTTATCCGTGTCCACACTCAACAATGCCATCGGCGCAACGCGACCTAGTACGTCCATCCATCCATTTCCTACAGCTTATTCCCTTCGGGGTCGCAGGAGGCGCTGGAAATTATCTCAACTACAATTGGGCGGAAGGTGGCGTACACCCTGGACAAGTTGCCACCTCATCGCAGGGCCAACACAGATAGACAGACAACATTCACACTCACATTCACACATTAGGGCCAATTTTGTGTTGGCAATCAACCTATCCCCAGGTGCATGTCTTTGGAAGTGGGAGGAAGCCCGATTACCCGTAGGGAACCCACGCAGAACTCCACACAGAAAGATCCCGGGCCCAGTATTGAACCCAGGACTACTTTGGGCCTTCCACAAGGCGCCCCGTAACAGATGGGAAAAAGGTAAACACTGGGGAAGGATGAGTAAAAAAAATACAATCTAGACTGGGCTCCTAAGGGGGCCCAGTCTGGAGTGGGAAAAAGACTTCCATAGTAAAGCACATATACATATTACAACGTACATCTCCAGATATCTAGCAACAGAGCGGAGGGAGTGGGGAGCCATAGGGGAAGGCTACAGCTCTTCAGGCGCTGCCCAGCCGTCCATCACCCCTATGGGATTTGCGTCAAGGGCGTTTGTTTGGGGGTGGGGTATGTGTGTGAGGCGTATATTTTTTGTGGATGGATGTGTGTGTGTAAGCCTGCCGCGTGTCTCTGTTCTAATTACAGTACATTGGTAAACAATTCCACAGTAATGAGAAATAAAAGTATATATTCTTGTAAATGGTTTCTTGCATTATTATATATTATGATTATTCTATAGCTTTTAGCGATTAATTCTTCATTTTAGCAGCATTATGTAGACAAAAGCTCTGGGTCTTTGTGCAAAGCCAAATATTTCTGAAAATAGATTATTGCATATTGTTCTAAAGTGTGGCACCTTGAGACAATGATATGTTGACGGACAGTCTAAAAATAGCATTTCTTCTTTCACTAGTTTTTTTTTAGCAGTTTTATGCATTTTTATGTACAAAATATAAAAATCACATTTCGAATTGCTTTTGCAATTTTGGATAGAAAAATTGCAATTTTTGCTTCATTCTCAAAATTGTGCAGCCTTTGTGATGCTGTACATACCAGACATTTCCCACAGCTTCACCCCTAAGTTATTGGCATTCGAAAAAAAGGAAACCATTAATTAACACGAGTTGTGTGTAGGTTTACAGGAAACTTGTGGAAAATACTCTATTGTATCATAAGGGATGTAGCATTGTATAAATAGCCCATACATCTATCTTTCCCTTTGTCTGGGGACTGGGATAGTCTGGCTGTGTGAGGTGCAGGTGTGTTCAGTTGTGATCGTCAGAAATTGGATATGAAGGGGAGTGCCAGCTCCAAGTATGACCTCATTAATTACATCTGTCAGTGATTCCCTGCAGATCTGTCTCTTGCTCTTCACATGCTGCCACTCAGCCAGCCAACCAGTCAGTCAGGAAATTCTCTGCCCGGGGTTAGACAACCTGCCGGGCATCTGCCCATAACACTGGCTGGCAGGTGGAAGAGGAGGGGAAAAAGCGTGCGGGAAGGAGGCGGGAAACAGTTAGGTGGGTGTGGGTGGCGAGCTGGCTATAGGGATGGATAGCAAACGGAACAGATGAGGCAAACTCACTTGAGCCTGCACATGCTCACAGTCAGACACCTCAGCGGCGTGCTGCCGGAAGAACTTGATCTTTATTTAAATACCTAAATTATATCTGATTAAAAATTCATAGAACCCTGCCTTCCGCCCGATTGTAGCTGAGATAGGCGCCAGCGCCCCCCGCGACCCCGAAAGGGAATAAGCGGTAGAAAATGGATGGATGGATGGAAAGGTGTTTATATGAAAGCTGGATGCTGCACAGGCTGCCCTGGGATGTCTAATTGGTCTGAAGGTTGCCAACCCTTTGAACAAGGCAGGGCGGATAATTGTGACTGCTTGTGTGCTTAGAATGTAGATAAATGATAAATAAATGATGAATAGGTTGTACTTGTATAGCGCTTTTCCACCTTCAAGGTACTCAAAGCGCTTTGACACTACTTCCACCTTTACCCATTCACACACACATTCACACACTAATGAGGGAGCTGCCATGCAAAGCGCTAACCAGCACCCATCAGGAGCAAGGGTGAAGTGTTTTGCTCAGGACACTACAAACGTGACAAGGTTGGTACTAGGTGGGGATTGAACCAGGGACCCTCGGGTTGCGCACGGCCACTCTCCCACTGCGCCACACCGATGTGTATGTTTACCACCAGACTACCCTCCATTCTGCTCTTTTTCCTGCCTTAATGTACAACGACAAACAAAGTGACACACGCTGGAAGCTCTATATATATGGATATTTCAGAGTGCACTCACTCTACAATGGGTCCACTTTAGATGTTCAGAGTGCATTCTTTGGTTTCAGGGTTCATGTTTGAAGCAGTGCTGAACCTCAAAGCCATATTCTTATTTTCTTATTTTGTAGTATACAGAACATGTTTTTTCGGTTGAATTTTGAGGTTCCACCCCTGGAGGCCGGTTGTATGTGAAGCCTTATTTTACTCCCAGGCTTTCGCTCCCGTTATACATGCGTACACAGACACACAAATGAGCACACATGAACACATGCAGTTATAGCGCTCAACGGCAGGGCCCTCTTGCTACCCCAAAGCATGGAATACGACATTTGTTTGTTTATGCCTCGTTTTCCTACCCTGAACTCTATTAACATTTATATTGCAGCTGAAGGTGTTGGAAGTCCCTCCCGCAGTGGAGGGAAACTCAGCTTAGATGGGAATGAGCTTCGGTCAAGCTTTCCTAGGCACACTTGTGTGTTTATACCAGCATTATCCAGCTATTTCCCTACTGCCTCCTTTTCTGTCTTAGTAGTTTCTTTCCTTTTTTTTCACCACCCTATATCACATTTTTCTGAGCGTGCCTCTTATGTGACTCTTTAAACATTTATCTCTCTCCAAGGTAAATTGATTGCTTAGGAAAAAAAAGAGAATGTGGTGGGAAATAGTTTGGGATTGGACAGCCTGATTGAGCATTAGCATATGAATAGCGAGCGACTGCTCATCATGTTGGAAGAAGAGGAAGCGTTATGAGAAACATCCGCTAGACATCTGTGTTTCAGATGTTTCTTACAGTTCTTTGCATTTCTTTCTGGTGGAGTATTCCATTCCAACATTTCACTTGTGCACTGCTGAGTTGTTACTATCTTGCAAAATTCAGGCACATTCTAAACCATCACTTTATAAATTAGAATAACACAAAACACAAAAAACACCCAAATAAGAAAATGACACCCGTGGCACACTTTCATGCTATCACCCTTGATCAGGGACATCAAACTAGGAACTTGGGGGCCAAAATCCAGCTCGGGAATGACAACATGCCAGCCCCTGAGCTTAGTTCAAAACTTGGAGACGAACATGTTTGCAGCAAATTCATAAAAACACTAGCGTTCTTGTTGTATAGAGGAACTTGAACCGCTGTAAACACATTGGCAGATCCTTGCATTGACATTTTACCTCGCTAGTAAACATATAACACTGGCATGCAAACTGGTGACTTATGCAACTAAGGTGTTTTTCAAGGCACCATTAAATTTTATGTAACCAAGGTGTTGCTGTAGCTTGTTTACTTCAGATGCAGTCAGTAATATTTTTTTCAAATTCTTTAGTTATACTAGTAGTTTTCCTCAAGTTTCCATTTTAGGTCCTATTTTTGTCATTAATTGGGCTATTCAGCTGGTCGCCTGGAAGTTCAGTTCAAAAAAACTTTTGCAGTAGATTCCTAAAAACACTTGAGTATTGTTATAGACCTTTTTCGCAGAATGTCCTTAAAACAGCAGAGCACTTCTATAACTCTGAAATAATATCCATCCATCCATCCATTTTCTACCGCTTGTCCCGTTCTGGGCCGCGGGGGTGCTGTAGCCTACAAATAAACCAACATCAAATGTCTAATGTTGAAGACTTTAGTTCTCTGAAATATACAAAAAAGACTGAATGGAAAAGTCCGGTCTGGGATTGTCCATCCATCCATTTTTTACCGCTTGTCCTGTTTGGGGTAGTGGAGGGTGCAGGAGCCTATCTCAGCTGCATTCGGGCGGAAGGGTGGTTATACCATGGACAGGTGCCCCCCAAAAATATGTAGTTGAATATCTCTGCACTAAATCCTGGAGGTTATACATAGGTTTATTTCTTTACATGACCTAAAAGCCAAACATTCAGGGCATGCATCGTTGTTTGATAGTTTTATCAGTAAATCTTTCCACAACAATGTTACCTATTTATTTGTATAAAACCCAAAGCAATTTTCCCATAAGAAATCAATTTAATGCACTCCAGGCATCAAGCATAATAACACTTACTCCATCCATTTTCTACCGCTTATTCCATTTGGATTCGGGGGGGTGTTGGTGCCTATCTCAGCTACAATCGGGCGGAAGGCAGGGTACACCCTGGACAAGTCGCCACCTCATCGCAGGGCCAACACAGATAGACCGACAACATTCACACTCACATTCACACACCAGGGCCAATTTTAGTGTTGCCAATCAACCTATCCCCAGGTGCATGTCTTTGGAAGTGGGAGGAAGCCGGAGTACCCGGCGGGAACCCACGCATTCATGGGGAGGACATGCAAACTCCACACAGAAAGATCCTGAGCCCGGGATTGAACCCTGACTACTCAGGACCTTCGTATTGTGAGGCAGACGCACTAACCCCTCTGCCACCGTGAAGCCCATGACACTTACTCATTTTATAGAAAATAATTATAGTTGTGTACAGAGGTATCCAGATGTACAATGTTCTTCACTTCCGATAAAATGCCGATATTAGAGCCTTGAGTATTGGGCGATACCAATAGTAATTATTTTGTATTGTGGAATTTTAGAAAAGGTTTGGTCAACTGAAATTACTCAAAGAACAATTGTAGGTAATCAAAAGTAACCTTTTGATTACCTACAAAAGTAACCTTTTGATTTCTGCTTTTGTAAGTGGGGTGGTAATTTGTTTTTGTCGACACCTATTGGTCACAATACTTAATTGAATTACGATTTTGGGTCGCAGTAAATTGAATTATACGGTCACGTTTGTTAATGAATACTTTCTATTGCGCTTCTGAAGACTCTTATGTAAGTAATATGCAACTAAATATATTTGATACTTGATTGAATCGACAAATGAGGTATTTTAGACTGCAATGTTGTTCAATTAAGGACACTTTTTATGTATGTATAGCTAGTGTAGATGCTACACAGCCTGCAGACTACCAGTTTACCTTTTATAAATTCCATCCATCCATCCATTTTAAATTACTTAACTAAAATACAGGAAAACCTCAATTGTGTGTGCCTATTGGATGATATTCAGCTGTTAACTGGCTCTCTAGCTTTAAACACACTTCAGGACTGATTTACGAACGCGGGCACCACTGCTGCTCACTGCTCCCTTCACCTCCCAGGAGGTGGAACAAGGGAATGGGTCAAATGCAGAGATTAATTTCACCACACCTAGTGTATGTGAAACTATCAGTGATACTTTAACTTTTTTTATATCGGTCCTAATATCCGAGATTTTATATCCATGCCGATACCATCGGATTCTTATTTTGTTGCTAATATCGGACTAATATTGCGACACTACACATTTGTACAACATAAAGCAATACACAATACATATAAATGATGAATTAAATTGATAAATTAACATTTAACATCACTTTTATTGAATTCTTGGTGGCGTGGACGTCGACAAGCGTACAAGGTGTTGGGGAGGTGAAAGACAAGCCGACATCACTTTTGTACTTTGTTCTGTACTGAGTGTTGTACTCTCTATTGTGTTTCCCACCTTCTTTATGAAAGTGCTGTCACTTGTAACTTTCTTTGGCCCTATGGTGGCTTATAGTTGGATAGGGCTTAACACAAAAAATACAGCGCGTCACCAACGCATGAAAGTCTTTTTTTGGGCACTCGAGTCTGCAGAATTATATGCGGGAAAACAGACGAGGCGTAACATTTTGGTTGATAACCATATCATTGGAAAAGTGGAGCATACCAAGACCAAGGTACAATTGTAAAGTACAATTTAATGTCAAAGCAAGGATGTGCAATAGGGCTGCAGCTATCAATTACTCTAGTAAAAAGAAAGTATACAGATTAGATTGTTCAATGAGTCGAGTAATCAGATAAAACACACTTTACAGCCTCAACAAGTATTACAGGAAGAAATGTGGAAATAAACTATTTTCTGTTATCAGTAACTGTTATTCTTTTTTCTAATAAATATACATCATCAACATTGAAATTGCACTTTTGAGATGTGGGCATTATTAAAAAACAGCAACATAAAAAACATTTTGGGGGCGGCGTGGCTCAGGTGATAAGAGTGACCATGCCAGCAACTGGAGGGTTACAGGTTTGATCCCAGTTTCCTTCATCCGAGTCCCGTCTGTTGTGTCCTTGGGCAAGACACTTCAGCCCTGCCCCTGGTGGGTCATGGTTAGGGCCTTGCATGACATCTCCCACCATCGGTGTGTAAATGTGTGGTTGTGGAAATAGTATCAAAACTCTTTGAGTACCTTGAAGGTAGAAAAGCACCATACATGTATACCCCATTTACCATTCTTTTACCATTTCTGCTGTTTCTGCTACAGACATCACAGCAGCCACATACCATCCTGTGTGCTCTTCTGCGAAAGCCATACAGAAACAATGTCTAAATATTTAATGCTCCAGATACTCAGATTTTATAAATGTCAAAATTTGTACACTTTGTATAACAATAAAATACAAACAACATTTATTGAAGCAACAGATTATAAATTGAAGCTCTTGTTTTTATATAATCAAATTAAATCAATGTATTCAAATAATCGTTGCAGCCCTAATGTACATACAGATGTTTTTGTAGTATTCAGATCAGTGCTATATATATATATATATATATATATATATATATATATATATATATATATATACATATATATATATATATGCTTTGGTGCTCCTGTCTTTGTCTCGTCAAGAGCCTGTTTTACGCTGTCATAGGCTGAGCTCATTGTCAGCAGACCTGCACAGCAGTTAGCAGCTAATTTACTTGCATAATTAACCTAATTGTGGCATGCTGCGTGCAACCATGGCTGTATGATACCAAGGTATATTCTAGGTGTTTCAATTAAACAGTACAGTATTGGGGATGTGACAGGTGTGTTTGAATGGAGACAGTAGACATTGTATTATCATAACACGGAAAGCGTTGTACTTAGTTTTTGTTATACACTGTCATCAAAAGGACCTATGAAGGTTTTGCTCTTAAAACTAATTACACACAAAAGCAGTGTAGATGTAAGATTTAAAATCACAGTAGCATAAAATCAAACCGTAGCAAAGTTGAAAAGAATTGACTTGGACCCGGAACTTTTGCTGGCAGACTTTCTCTGAGTGAAAGGAAACCGCTAAGGGTGTTGTCACTGTAATGTAGTGTTTTCACCAGTTTACAGAACTCTTTTAAAACTTGTTCTTTTATTGATTTGTTCACAACATTGTTAGTAAACAGCAAATTATGGGCAATCACCCGAGTCATTGAGAAATGATGGAGCTCGAACATTTAAATGGCTGCTTATGGTATTTACCTGGTACTCTTAACATACAGCATACACATTTTAGTTTTTGAGGAGACAGCAATGAACACTTACCCATCAATTCATTAGGTGAATGGAAAAATCTGCAATAATGGTATTCATCCATACATATTCTAAACAGCCCTAATGATGGTGGGCTAGTGCCTATCCTTTTTGACTTTGGATCAGAGGCAGAGTATAACCTGGAAAATAGGGTACAAACCCCGTTTCCATATGAGTTGGGAAATTGTGTTAGATGTAAATATAAACGGAATTCAATGATTTGCAAATAATTTTCATCCCATATTCAGTTGAATATGCTACAAAGACAACATATTTGATGTTCAAACTGATAAACATTATTTTTTGTGCAAATAATCATTAACTTTAGAATTTGATGCCAGTAACACGTGACAAAGAAGTTGGGAAAGGTGGCAATAAATACTGATAAAGTTTAGAAATACTCATCAAACACTTATTTGGAATATCCCACAGGTGTGCAGGCTAATTGGGAACAGGTGGGTGCCATGATTGGGTATAAACACAGCTTCCATGAAATGCTAAGTAATTCACAAACAAGGATGGGGTGAGGGTCACCAATTTGTAAGCAAATTGTCAAACAATTTTAGAACAACATTTCTCAACGAGCTATTGCAAGGAATTTAGGGATTTTACCATCTACGGTCCGTAAAATCATCAAAAGGTTCAGAGAATCTGGAGAAATCACTGCATGTAAGCGATCATATTACGGACTGTTGATCCCTCAGGCGGTACTGCATCAAAAACTGAAATCAGTGTGTAAAGGATATCACCACATGGGCTCAGGAACACTTCATAAAACCAATGGTCAGGTGCTGGTGTGAGAACCAGGCGAGGGACAGGTGCTGGTGTGAGAACCAGGCTTGAGTCAGGTGCTGGTGTGAGAACCAGGCATGAGTCAGGTGCTGGTGTGAAAACCAGGCTTTGACTAGGGCTAGGAATCGGACTAGCTACAGATGCTAGCCATGGTGCAGGTGGAGGTGGCCTAGCGGGCCGCGGTTTGACAGGCCGGAACACCGGTGGAGGAAGACGCGCAGGAGGTTGTGGCTTAGCGGGTCAAAAAACCGGTGAAGAAGGTCTAGCTGGTGGTCTAGGCTTGGCGGGCCGGAAAACCGGTGGAGGAAGTCTAGCGGGTGGTTTCGGCTTGACAGGCCGGAAAACCGGTGGAGGAGGTCTAGGAGGAGGTTGCAATTTGACGGGCCGAAAAACAGGTAAAGGTGGCCGCATAGGAGGTTGTGGCTTGGCAGGTCGAAAAACCGGTAATGGTGGCCTGCTTGGAGGTTGCGGCTTGGCTGGGCGCAGCTGTGTTACCTCAGTAGCACAGCTCCCAGCCCTAGCCCCCCCGCCCACCTCATGAAGCGGATCCCAGATGCGCTCCCTGTGGTCTGAGATTGTCCTTAAGGGTGGATGAAGGGAGGTCAGGAGGTGGGTAGACTCTTCCCCTCTTGATTGTCCAAAATTTTCATTTAGAAACAGAGGAAAAAACCACTGAATTGGGCGGGGCTTGAGACTATTGGGGCGGGGTCAAAAATGCAGGTGAATGTGGTTGACCAGACCTACATTTAATGAATATGTCCTGAAAGTATCTGATTTTATTATTAACGTCCACGTCATTAAAAACTGGCTGAGAGTTAGAATTTTTTTTTTTAATTCTTCGGTGACGTCACCAGGGGGCGTTACCGAAATGATGTCACCACTGCTGTCTGTGAGAATGACAGGGCAGCCGGAGGAATGGTTTGGACAAGGAAAGAAAAGGGTTACCTGACAACTGAGGGGAATATTGGACGGGTTGTTGCTGGCTGAGTTCTGGAGGAGGAAGTCGTGGAGTGGAAGCATCACTTTCGCGAGGCAAAGCCCTCTTCTTCGACTTCCGCATTCGCTGACGAGTGCGAGCATTTTGAGAGGGAACATCACCGTACCGGGTGGAATTGATCGGGACCAGGAAACCACCAGGGCTCCACATCATGTCATCACCTGGCGTACAGCGGCGTGTTTCAGCATCCATCGCTCGAAACACCATCCACGTTCCTTCGTCGAAGACGTCCTCGTTGCTGTCGGATGAGAAAGAACCTTTCAATGCTCGGTTCTTACTGTGACGCTTGGTGGGCATAGCAATGCCGGATTTGTTCTTCCAAGGATGCGTCGGGCAAGAACACAGCGTAAGGTAAAAAATAAAGGATTTATTTAACTAATAAAAGGCTAAGAACATAAATACTGGTGCTGGGCAGGAAAGGCAAACAAAAGGCGGTAGCATTGAAGCTAGGGGAACAACCAGATACACTAACACTTGGCACAAAACACTTGGCACAAAGGCAAAAAAAGGGAAAACAAAACAACTAGCATGAGAGCAAGGAATAAATAAAGTGTAGCGTGAAAGCTAGCGAGTAAGAGCATGGAAAACAGTCATCACTTGTTGCATGAGAGCAAATTAGAAAACGAGGACGAACTAACAAAAGGGGCAGGCTTAAATAAGGCAGTAATCACGAGGAACAGGTGTGCGTCGAGAACAAGGTGCAGGTGAAATCTAATGAGCAACCATGGTAACGGACTAAACAAGGAACTAAAGCAAACATTGGCAGACTATAATACAGAAATGGAACAAAACACGAATATGGAATGATCCGAACAGCGGATCATAAGAGTTGACAGACTAATCTAATATAGCATGGACGGTTGCTGGGCACATATATATACAAGCAATTATTCACATTCATTTATATGGACAATTTATAGTCTCCAATAAACCTAACATGCATGTTTTTGGAAAGGGGTCGGCAACCCGCGGCTCCGGAGCAGCATGCAGCTCTTTGATCACTCTGATGCGGCTCAGCTCGTCACGGCCAGCTCAGCTTGTCATCCTGCTTGTCAAACCTCTGGACACGCCCAGGGCTGCGCATATCCAGGGACGCGCCGCAGGACAAAGACATGTAGGTGTCCAAGTTAAAGCGCCTGACAGCGCACCTTGAAGATGTTTGACACCAGGCCGTTCCTGCTCAGAATCACAAATGGTGTGATATTAAAAACCTCCCCAAACCAGACAAACATGTGTTCGAAACTTGGAACGCTATCCCCGACTTTTATGTGAACATGAAAAAGTATGCACTTGGAGTCCTGTCGAGCTTTGGATCAATATATGTATGTGAGCAGGTGTTCTCCAACACAAACTTTATTAAAAACAAACATGGCACACGCCTCACAGATGATGAGTTTACATTGTGTGAAGATAAAGGTGACGTCATACAGCCCCTATGTGGAGACGCTGTGCGCTGCGGTTCAGGAGCAGAAATCACATTGACAACGTATGATAAATATTATAATTTCCTATAATTTTGCATGTATTCACATTTTTTGATTGTTCAGTGAAATAGACATTTTATTATTTAGGTTGGCAGCTGATGCACGGCGCCAGTAAAAGGATGACGACACAGAGAGAGAGGACGGCATTTTTGGTTCTCTGCCAGGGGATAGTTTAAGTTCGGCGTTTTGTTTTTTCATTACTACAAGGAGGACTTAAACAGACATTAAGTATTTTACTTAACCTTCAAGCCGACGTCTTTTTCGGAGTTAAAAACGTTTTGTTGCATGCAGAAATGTTATTTCATTTTCTCTGCAGTCGTTCATTGATTTCATAAACGTAACCCATCATAGTTTGTTTATACATAGCACAAAGCAAAAAGAAAACTTTATATGCAGTGTTATTTCCTTTTTTTTTTTTTTTTTTTTTCAAATCTTATTTTATTTATTTTTTATTTTTTTTGTCCTGTCCAGCTTCTCAAGCAAATCATATATTTGATGTAGATGCCCATATCGGCTGTTGAGATTTACTTTACAGAGGAGAAGTGTAGGATACTTCTCTTGTTGCCTTATTTAAATTTGACTTTATTAAATGTATTTATATTATCATTTGGTGCAGCTGGGAAGGGATATAAAGAGAAAAAAAGGAAGACAGAGGGGGAAATTGTGGGGATCAGAGGGGGATTAGACAGTGTTATTTCATTTTAAATTTCAAAAGAGTTTAGTGGCTCCCATTGTTTTCTTTAATTTGTGAAACGGGTCAAAATGGCTCTTTGAGTGGTGAAGGTTGCTGACTCCTGATATATATGTACAGTGTATATAAAATAAATTCTATATTTCTATTATGTTACTGTCTGCTTGCATCGAGGCCAAGTGAGCAAGTGACGCATCAGATTCAGTGGATATAGCTGAAAAAAAATGTTCTTTGATTGTTGGCATCCACTATGTAATTGTCAGTTACAGAACTAGTCTATGAGAGTTTCCCAACACTATTACGCTGCTGGGAGTTGCAACCACATTTAATATATTTTCGGTTTTCAAAGAGGTTGATAGTGCAGCATATCTTAAAGATTTCGGTCACAATGTTTTATTTTTGAGTCGACAACTTTTTCTAAAAAAATGTTGTATTTTTGTTCATCATGGAGTCGAAGTTAACATTTTAATAGACATAGTTTCAAGTTAACTGTCAAACTAATGTCAGCAGTCTTGTGTGCGCCATAATACATCAACAAAAGAGCGCCAGGAGGAACGTGGTTATGCATTTATTAACACAAAATGTAACATGCTCATATGATATTCCTTGGCCTTCACACTTGGAGTATGCACACTTCAATAAAGTCAGAACAGTGCCTGGAGCCTGATTTTCCTTTTTACAAAACCATGTTTTAACGTTTCAACCCAATTTGTTTTCACGTTTAATGTCTGACCAATTTTAGATTTAGTTATAAAAAGCTATTTCTGTTTTTGAGGACCTTTAGTCTCACAACCTAAACACTATTGATGGACAATCTATCAGTCTGCTTCACTTTTACACACTTGCACACACGCACACGTATTGTACAATCATGAATGTCACTTGAAATCATTTGCCTTTGAAGAGTTTTGTGGTAATACATTGCAACACCCCAAATATTTATTTCCTATTCTTTTTTTTGTTATCGGCATCCTCAGAGTTCACACTGGGAAAGGTTCTTCTGCCATCAGGCAAGTTGTGGCTGGTTGTGCTCTTCAGTTCCCTAGACACACACACACACACACACACACACACACATCCTAAAGGAAAATACAAATGCAAAGACACACACGCATGCACACACACATGCACACAGGAGAGCATACCAAGAGCCCATTTTTGTGTTTTTCCTGCTTGTGCTGCACTACTGCATCATTTTCCTGATGAATTCCTAGAGCCAGCAGCAAAGTGTCACTTTTCTTCGATTTGCTAATTTGCATTAGTTCCGTTCCCCAGCATGATTCTGGGCATCAGTGCCCACAAGCTGAATGTCAGTGTCTCCTCCCAGAATACAAATATCCCTCTGATATTGTATGTCATGTATACTCCTGGACATCTCTAACATTTGATAATACCCTTGATGTTTCTCTATAAAAAAAACAAAAAAACACCACGTATCCAGGATAGGTCTCTCTGCACTCAAATAATCCTTTTTGCACCTGGAAAGCCTACCATCGCAAATAAAATCATTAGTTATATAATCATGGATTTTAAAATTAAGACAGGTATTAACTTTGTTGCATGTTGAATAGAAACCCAATTAGCTAAATGCATCGACGTGAAGTGTCCCAAAAAGCTCTTGTCTTGAGGATTTGGAGGGAGCTCCAGACTGAGCGGTGTAGGTGATCTGCCATGGCCCCATCTAATCTGATTTGCATGCCAGAGAGAATTATGTAATTGGCATTTATGCAGAACAAAGAAGGATCAGCTCATGGAAAAGAAGGGTTTTCATGTAGAACTGTGTGTCTAAGCCTGTTTTCTACAGATCTTCACTGCCTACGGATGGCTACCCAGCACAGACTTTGTGTGTTTGTATGACGCGGATACAGTACATGGCATGTTGCATTGGGAGCTTTACCAAATCATTTTGAAAATATGCCACATATTCTTATAGCTTTGACTTTTACAAAACTGGGATAAACTTAACGATATACAGATGAGATTTTGACTAGACCACTCAATTAACTGATTCATGTTTACTGCACGCGCATCATTTAATACAGGGATGTCAAATATGCGGCCCAAGGGTTGGATTAGGCCGGGAACAGGCTCAATGCGACCTGTGAGACCAGTTTATTAAATGTAAAATTGAGCTGCATTTTTACATTGGATAAAATGCTGTTCCAAATGTGTCCACTGGATGTCGCAACATTAATTATGTTAGGCAAACACAAAGTTTATACAGGGGCAAGCAAGTATACCAAGCAAGATGTACACGCTAAAGCAGGGCTGCAACTCCTCCCCTTCGGTCCAACGCAAAACAAACAGGAGTAAAATACACAATTGATAACTCCACTTAAAATGCCGCATGAAACACTGCACATTGATATCGTTCTGTGAAAACTAATGTCTTCTAAGTACAAACCCTGTTTCCATATGAGTTGGGAAATTGTGTTACATGTAAATATAAACAGAATACAATGATTTGCAAATCTTTTTCAACCCATATTCAGTGAATATGCTACATCGACAACATATTTGATGTTCGAACTGATAAACTTTTTTTTTTGCAAATAATCATTAACTTTAGAATTTGATACCAGCAACACGTGACAATGTAGTTGGGAAAGGTGGAAATAAATACTGATAAAGTTGAAACATACTCATCAAACACTTATTTGGAACATCCCACAGATGTGCAGGCTAATTGGAAACTGGTGGGTGCCATGATTGGGTATAAAAGCAGCTTCCATGAAATGCTAAGTAATTCACAAACAAGGATGGGGTGAGGATCACCACTTTGGAAGCAAATTGTTGAACAGTTTTAGAACAACATTTCTCAACGAGCTGTTGCAAGGAATTCAGGTATTTTACCATCTACGGTCCGTAAAATCATCAAAAGGTTCAGAGAATCAGGAGAAATAACTGCTCGTAAGTGATGATATTACGGACCTTTGATCCCTCAGGCGGTATTGCATCAAAAACCGACATCAGTGTGTAAAGGATATCACCACATGGGCTCAGGAACACTTCATAAAACCACTGTCAGTAACTACAGTTACTGTAAGTGCAAGTTAAAACTCTACTATGCAAAGCCAAACCCATTAATCAACAACACCCTGAAACGCCGTCAGCTTCGCTTGGCCCGATTTCATCTGAGATGAACTGATGCAAAGTGGAAAAGTGTTCTGTGGTCTGACGAGTCCACATTTCAAATTTAATTTGGAAACAGAGGACGTGGTGTCCTCCAGAACAAAGAGGAAAATAACCATTCGGATTGTTATAGGCGCAAAGTTCAAAAGCCAGCATCTGTGATGGTATGGGGGTGTATTAGTGCCCAAGGCATGGGTAACTTCCACATCTGCGAAGGCACCATTAATGCTGAAAGGTCCATACAGGTTTTGGAGCAACATAGGGTGTCATCAAAGCAACGTTATCATGGACACCCCTGCTTATTTCAGCAAGACAGTGCCAAGCCACGTGTTACAACAGCCTGGCTTCGCAGTAAAAGAGTGCGGGCACTTTCCTGGCCCGCCTGCAGTCCAGACCTGTCTCCCATCAAAAAAGTGTGGCGCATTATGAAGCGTAATATACGACAGCGGAGACCCCGGCCTGTTGAACGACTGAAGCTCTACATAAAACAAGAATGGGAAAGAATTCCACTTTCAAAGCTTCAACAATTAGTTTCCTCAGTTCCCAAACATTTATCGAGTGTTGTTAAAAGAAAAGTTGATATAACACAGTGGTGAACATGCCCTTTCCCAACTACTTTGGCACGTGTTGCAGCCATGAAATTCTAAGTTAAATATTATTTGCAAAAAAAAAAATAAAGTTTATGAGTTTAAACATCAAATATCTTGTTTTTTTAGTGCATTCAATTGGATATGGGTTGAAAATGATTTGCAAATCATTGTATTCTGTTTATATTTACATCTAACACAATTTCCCAACTCATTTGGAAACCGCGTTTGTATAAAGAAAGTGAACAGTTGTGATTTACTGCAATATTGTCAGTCTTTTAAGTTTTTTTAAATTGTTCACATATAGCACATGTTTTGAGTGATGCCAAGAAAGCAGGGAGTAATTTAACCTTCTTGAATAGTTTCTATCCCCAGTTTATATGGTTTGTCGAGTTAGCAAATAATTAATATGTGGAAATTACGAATGAGGTAGTTGATACATAGACGAGTTTTTACAAACGTAGTTATACTTTAGTTTTTTGTTCAATCCTAGATGAGCTCTGACTTAAAAGTTACATTTCTTTGTAGGTACACTGTGATTAAGTCTAAGTTCATTGCATTCTCTGTGGTGTTTTTGAAACTGCACACATTTTTTTCCTCAGAATTTTCAAATAACTTGAAGTGTTTGGTCAAGAGGATTATTTGTGATATGGACATTTTCAGAATGTGCTTATTTTTTTAGGGACGAAGTAAAACAAAGAAAACATTGTAAATTGGTTGTAGGTATTATTTGTTGTTGTTTAAGTTATTATGCCATGATTTTACCCGTCCGGCCCACGTGGGGATAGATTTTCCTCCGTGCGGCTCCTGAGCTAAAAAGAGTTTGACACCCCTGATCTAATATATAATCTTTTGGAACGATTTTCATATTAAAAATAAAGTGTGTAATCCTATTACACACCATTTACCTCAAAGCATTCATAAACTTTAATAATTGTGATTTGGTGTAAGCTCTTGTGAGTTGTTAGAATCCTCAAAAAGTTTGTATAGGGAAGCAATTCAGCTCAATAAAATTAATATTCTAATGAATGTGTACACTTAACATGATTGCCTAATACAAAGTTGGTTGCGTGAGCTGTTTATCCACATGCTTGATGAAAAAACTGAGACACGTTTTCATTTATGAATAGTAGATAATACTGATAGGTAAATGATGTCTCCATCAATGTATGGCACATTCGCTACTTGAACAGTAGGTAATACTGTATTTTTGCTTCATCCTTCACTTAAAGCTTGACCAAAGAATGCACTACCGACTTGATGAGGCCTGATAGGTCAGAAAAAGGGAAATATGATACACTATCGTCTGCTCACAGTAAACAGACAAGGAAGAACGTTTACCTTATTTGGCACAAAATGATCAAAATGATTACACACATTGGACTTGTGTCTCTGACAACGGAGACACAATTCGATTGCAACGTGCCCCTCTGCCGACTTCATTTAATTTGGAGTATGACAGTCAAAAGACACAACAGCTGTAAAAGTCACATGTTTTTTATTTTTAAAGTGAGACCCACATTGAAGGATCGAGGTACTCAGTATCATTCATTGTGTTTTATAAGGCATTGGCGCTTCAGTTTCATTTGACCCATGACTACTAAATAGTATCATCACAATACCGTATATGAAATGCCACACAGACTGGTTTTACTCTCATCCAGTGATTCTTAAACTTTGGTACTGGTACAAAGGCTCCATCTATGTGTACGCCAAATAATCACTTGAAAAAAGTACATTGTTTTATTTTCCTATGTTCAAACACAGTGTTACTGTTCAAACTGTGTGTAATGTTAGCGTGGCCAAAAGTATTAAATATATTTTTAAAATAAAACCTCTGCTTTATTTTTAATGAATATTTAGGCCTACTATCCAACTGTATTTTAATGTTGGCCATTATTGTAGTACTTTGAGAGCCAAGTGTTTTCTGAGGTGGAACTTGGTGAAAAATGATTGAAAACCACTCCTCTGGTCAATTACAAACCTAACCTTAAAGGGGAACATTATCGCAATTTCAAAAGGGTTAAAAACAATAAAAATCAGGTCCCAGTGGCTTGTTGTATTTTTTGAAGTTTTTTTCAACATTTTACCGGTCCCGGAATATCCCTGCATAAAGCTTTAAAGTGCTTTATATTCGCTATCTTCGAAACCACTATCCATTTCCCTGTGACGTCATAGAGGGCTGCCAATACAAACAACATGGCGGTTACCACAGCAAGATATAGCGACATTAGCTCGGATTCAGAGTCTCCTGTCAGAGAGAGTTTCAATTCACACCTCCGGGAGAACTTTGAACATGTCACGAGGGAGGTGCGGGACATTGAGTCCGAGTGGACCATGTTCCGAATCTCTATTGTCGAGGCGGCTGATTGGAGCTGTGGCCGCAAGGTTGTTGGTGCCTGTCGTGGCGGTAATCCCAGAACCCGTTGGTGGACACCAGCAGTGAGGGATGCCGTCAAGCTGAAGAAGGAGTCCTATCGGGTTCTTTTGGCTCATAGGACTCCGGAGGCAGTGGACGGGTACCGACGGGCCAAGCGGTGTGCAGCTTTGGCGGTCGCGGAGGCAAAAACTCGGACATGGGAAGAGTTCGGGGAAGCCATGGAAAACGACTTCCGGACGGCTTCGAAGCGATTCTGGACCACCATACGGCGCCTCAGGAAGGGGAAGCAGTGCACTATCAACACCGTGTATGGTGCGGATGGTGTTCTGCTGACTTCGACTGCGGATGTTGTGGATCGGTGGAGGGAATACTTCGAAGACCTCCTCAATCCCACCAACGCGTCTTTCTTTGAGGAAGCGGTGCCTGGGGAATCTGTAGTGGACTCTCCTATTTCTGGGGCTGAGGTCGCTGAGGTAGTTAAAAAGCTCCTCGGCGGCAAGGCCCCGGGGGTGGATGAGACCCGCCCGGAGTTCCTTAAGGCCCTGGATGCTGTGGGGCTGTCTTGGTTGACAAGACTCTGCAGCATCGCGTGGACATCGGGGGCGGTACCTCTGGATTGGCAGACCGGGGTGGTGGTCCCTCTCTTTAAGAAGGGGGACCGGAGGGTGTGTTCCAACTATCGTGGGATCACACTCCTCAGCCTTCCCGGTAAGGTTTATTCAGGTGTACTGGAGAGGAGGCTTCGCCGGATAGTCGAACCTCGGATTCAGGAGGAACAGTGTGGTTTTCGTCCTGGTCGTGGAACTGTGGACCAGCTCTATACTCTCGACAGGGTTGTTGAGGGTGCATGGGAGTTTGCCCAACCAGTCTACATGTGCTTTGTGGACTTGGAGAAGGCATTTGACCGTGTCCCTCGGGAAGTCCTGTGGGGAGTGCTCAGAGAGTATGGGGTATCGGACTGTCTTATTGTGGCAGTCCGCTCCCTGTATGATCAGTGTCAGAGCTTGGTCCGCATTGCTGGCAGTAAGTCGGACACGTTTCCAGTGAGGCTGTCCTTTATCACCGATTCTGTTCATAACTTTTATGGACAGAATTTCTAGGCGCAGCCAAGGCGTTGAGGGGTTCCGGTTTGGTGGCCACGGGATTAGGTCTCTGCTTTTTGCAGATGATGTAGTCCTGATGGCTTCATCTGGCCGGGATCTTCAGCTCTCACTGGATCGGTTCGCAGCCGAGTGTGAAGCGACCGGAATGAGAATCAGCACCTCCAAGTCCGAGTCCATGGTTCTCGCCCGGAAAAGGGTGGAGTGCCATCTCCGGGTTGGGGAGGAGACCCTGACCCAAGTGGAGGAGTTCAAGTACCTAGGAGTCTTGTTCACGAGTGGGGGAAGAGTGGATCGTGAGATCGACAGGCGGATCGGTGCGGCGTCTTCAGTAATGCGGACGTTGTATCGATCCGTTGTGGTGAAGAAGGAGCTGAGCCGGAAGGCAAAGCTCTCAATTTACCGGTCGATCTACGTTCCCATCCTCACCTATGGTCATGAGCTTTGGGTCATGACCGAAAGGATAAGATCACGGGTACAAGCGGCCGAAATGAGTTTCCTCCGCCGGGTGGCGGGGCTCTCCCTTAGAGATAGGGTGAGAAGCTCTGCCATCCGGGAGGAGCTCAACGTAAAGCCGCTGCTCCTCCACATCGAGAGGAGCCAGATGAAGTGGTTCGGGCATCTGGTCAGGATGCCACCCGAACGTCTCCCTAGGGATGTGTTTAGGGCACGTCCAGCTGGTAGGAGGCCACGGGGAAGACCCAGGACACGTTGGGAAGACTATGTCTCCCGGCTGGCCTGGGAACGCCTCGGGATCCCCCGGGAAGAGCTAGACGAAGTGACTGGAGATAGGGAAGTCTGGGCTTCCCTGCTTAGGCTGCTGCCCCCGCGACCGGACCTCGGATAAGCGGAAGATGATGGATGGATGGATGGATAGCTCGGATTCAGACTCGGATTTCAGCGGCTTAAGCGATTCAACAGATTACGTATGTATTGAAACAGATGGTCGGAGTATGGAGGCAGATAGCGAAAAAGAAATTGAAGAAGAAATTGAAGCTATTGAGCGAATAGCTATTGACGCTATTCGGCCATAGCGTGGGTGTACCTAATGAAGTGGCCCATAGCATGGCTGCGTTATTAGCATCGCCGGTAAAATGTGCAGACCAAACGATCAGGGCTTTCGCATTTTGTGACACTGGATCAACTTAAATCCGTCGATTGCTAAGTGTTTGTTTCGCATTAAATGTGGGTATCTAGTTTCAAATGTACATACAGCTCGCGTAAATAGCATGTTAGCATCGATTAGCGTAGCATGTTAGCATCGATTAGCTGGCAGTCATGCCGTGACCAAATATGTCTGATTAGCACATAAGTCAACAACATCAACAAAACTCACCTTTTTGATTTCGTTGACTTAATCGTTGCAAATGCATCTGCAGGTTATCCATACATCTCTGTGCCATGTCCGTCTTAGCATCGCCGGTCAAATGTGAAGACACTTTGGTACATTCAATGGGGGTCTGGTGGCAGATTTCTTGCTAGTGGTGCAACTTGAATCCCTCCCTGTTAGTGTTGTTACACCCTCCGACAACACACCGACGAGGCATGATGTCTCCAAGGTTCCAAAAAATAGTCGAAAAAACGGAAAATAACAGAGCTGAGACCCAGTGTTTTTAATGTGAAAATGAATATGGCGGGTGTGTTACCTCGGTGACGTCACGTTCTGACGTCATCGCTAGAAGACCGATAAACAGAAAGGCGTTTAATTTGCCAAAATTCACCCATTTAGAGTTCGGAAATCGGTTAAAAAAATACATGGTCTTTTTTCTGCAACATCAAGGTATATATTGACGCTTGCATAGGTTTGGTGATAATGTTCCCCTTTAAAGAGTGGACTGTTCAAACTGTAAACTGGCTCACGTATCTCTATTGTAAACTTCAGGAGCAGGTACAATTATTACACACACTGGACTGGCTCACTTCCTTGACTGTGTCCCTTAAACCAGTGGTTCCCACTGGTACCGGGCCGCGGAATAATGTTTTATTATTATTATTATTATTAATTTTTTTTTTGTGGTAATTTGTATTTTTATTTTTATTATTTTTTTTATTAAATCAACATAAAAAACACAAGATACACTTACAATTAGTGCACCAACCCAAAATACCTCCCTTTTTCATGAAAAAAACCTCCCTTTTCATGCCAAAGAAAAAAAAAAAAAAGAAAGAACCACATAATATTACTATTTTCTTTTTTTTACCAATACAGCTAAACATTTGATAGTCGTAGGCAATGAGCATGACTATGAAATCAACTTTTGCTCCAGAAAAAAAGCCAAAGTGTATGCTGTTAGAACCTTTTGTCCTGAATGCCAGAGTAATATAATTATCTTGATGAATTTCATAGTAATTATCACATATCATATGCACAAGGAAATTAAATTCATTAAGAGGACATTTTTGCAAATTAAATATCGCAAATGACCCTGCGGGAATATGTAAAAGGAACGAGACATGGATTCTTTTCTTGAACATGACAACCAATTCTTTTTACATGATTTATTTATTTATTTTATTTTTTCCCAACAAAAACGTCTACTGTGTTTGTAGCTTTTTTCAAATGAGTTTTGCTCCATCTCAGGGAAGTACAGAGGCTGGCTGGTGAAGCAGGATTGATAAGCTTTATAACAGTGCTGACTAACACCTGGAACTCCCCCAAATCTGGAACATGGCCCGGGGCCAAATCTCCCACAGTGAGTGTAAGATTTGTGCAATGGACTCTGATCTGTCATACTCTCCCTGCTCCTCCTATTTCTAATGCTCGGAACTGTCAATGTTTTTGTTGGCGCTTTTGTGTGCACGAGTCGATTCAGACACTAAACTCCCAACTAGAAATTTCACCCCACATAAAGCGGGTTGTCAGAAGCAGGCTGGACTGTTATTGGTTGGCCTGTCTTCTGTGTGTTCACCTGCCATGTGCATTTATGCAAATGATGTTGCTCTGCCCAGCCGAGGGAGTTTAGCTACAGAGAAGGTGACAAAGACGCTGTGAATTCATAAATAAGGATAGTTGATACTTTGCAATAACCGTGCAGCCTCTCAGGCTCCATTTGGTAAAGGTCAAAATATTTGCTGGACAAAAGGGATACTTTTTCTAACAGAATTGAAGAAGTAAAGGATGTTGAAAAAAGAAAAGATCAGACGAATACTGTTCCAAAGCTCTGATAAAAAATGGCCCTGTAAAATGAAGGCTTCATTTTCATTTGTTTCAATATTTCTAGATGTTAAGTCTGTGGAGAAAAAAAAGTCCACTGTTGCAGCCTTTGCTTTAATGACTGAAATACTCAGAAGAGACCGTCTGGCTAGTCCTTCCAAATATAAATTGCTCACTTTGTGACTAATGGTAATATTCTTGGTAATTTTCTGACCATTCTAATGATTGAGTGAAACCGACCACAATGATAAATGCATTTTCAATGTCCTTGTTTGACAACAAAGAGGAGGAAACATAAAATAATATTTAGGATATATTTTATTCTTATAAACTACATTTGATGAAATAAGTGTTTATTGTATTTATTATTTGTATCTTTTTTTTTAACTATTCCTTGATATAATTAATCACATATTCTGTAATCATATAATTAGTATATACAATAATACATTTTAAATTAATATTGTTGGTCATCTTGTATTCTGTTGTTGATAAATAATCAGATTATTATATATGAATAATGGGGCAACTCCTTTTGGATACTTACCATATTGTTACAGTTTTTATATATACATTGTTAAAACTGTATAGATGGAGGGTATTTTTGGTTTTTATGATCAAAATAAATCAAAGTCAAAATTTACTACAGTGGCACGGTGATGTCTGAAGACTCTTACTTATGATGACAAATAAGTAACATGCACTACTACTTCACTTATTTATTGAAGAAATGTAAATGTTTACAATTGACAATGAAATATGGTTCTGCATCTTTTGTAGTTTTGAGTTCCTTTTTGTAGATGCTGAGACAGGATACATCATTGTATGGAGGTTCAAGCTTTTTGCGCATGGGGTTCCCACAAGTGACCGACAAACATCCAATTTCAAACCAAATTGAGTATATTCCTGAAAAATTCTCATGAGAATGTATAGAATTACAGCTCGCAGTATACTGAGCAGATTGTCAAATGATGCAACATTATGACCGATTGTATTCCAGTATTCCAACTACCATCAGCTACCATGTCCCTGGTTAGGCCAGAGGCAAACACGGAACAAGGCCATCCAGTGACTCTATGACCCTGTGTTGATTCCTTATTGCTCTTCAAAATGCTGAGCTGTCAGCAAGAACCAGGTGAGGCACTTTGCTGTGCTCACTACTCATGGACATGTTTCATTGGCACATTTCTGGAGGTCAGAAGTGAATGACAGCTCGAGTTGTTGGGTCAAGCCGACCATCCAGCTTCAGCTGGAGAGTGAATTACACTGTAGGTGGGGCAGCTAGCCTTAGTCTTGGCTGGGTGCTGAGATTGCGTCCCAGCGACATGTTAAAGCCATGTGTGGATTTTGTGTAGAAATCCATATTGTCAGTAGGTCTCACACTGCTCCTGTGATACACCTGATGTGCAAGAGCTGCTTGAAAACCCAGCAATTGCGTTTTACTCTCCAACCATGTATTGTGTAGTCTTCATTTTCCTTTTGATGGCACAACCTTGAAGGATTAGGACTGAAGCTCATCAAAGAAAACGCCTGGATTGTGTAACATGCTACTTTAAAAATGACTGAATAGTCCTTTCTTGGAGGAAATGAAACATGCACAACAAGTAGAGTAAGAGAGGATTTTGTTGGTCCCTGCCACTGCCCAGGGGGCATAGATAGAAGATTTTGAGATGGGGTTGAGATTGTTTTTGGAGCGAGTTTCGGGTTTGTTCATGCCACAGCTGTGGCCTCCACTAGCCACAAGGTGTGTATTTATTTCCAAAGAAGAGAACTCAAAATATCTTCAACCCCCTCAAAGTCAGGATTGTGTGCGCTATACACTCGACTGCTTTACTCCAAACACCTGCTGACAGTGCTAGCTCGGTACGTCAAGGACAGTACACGCACTGAAGCATTACCACACACAGACAGCCTCGGTGTAAACAGGCACTTTTACATGACATCTAGTCTGGATGATTGTGCCTGCTCTTTCATGCGTCACCTGCTGCTAAATGATTTTGTATTATATAGTCATTGTGGTGGGAAGGGTGTCCTTGTGACTGGACACTGGTCATGGGGTATTGTTTGAACATTGGCAACGAAGCCACAGCACGGTGAAAAGCGTCAAAGAAGTTGAGTCCTGCTGCTAAGTTATTCTACACGTTCTGTAGAGCAGCAAATTATTCCTCTCGTTTTTGGATTCCTGTGAAGTTTTCCTCAAAAAAAACTCAAGTGCTTTATGCTCTACCAGTTCAGCTCCTCAGTGGAGCCAAGAGACTTTGGTTTAAAGCTGTTCAGCAAACACTTAACTTAATGAGCATTAATTGCATCAATTAGGTCGACCCCAGCTTTTGTTTAAGGTGACGAAAACCCCCCTGCCAAAAAGGCACTGGCATTAGACACTGATGTAAAAGAACAGAAACCACAACACTGAACATTACCACATCAAGATGAATGATACAAAATTACTTTTAGAAGATTTAATATTATATGACAATACACAGTGTAGTCCAATTATGTCAATTAATGGAGACTTTAAGTGCATTTTATTTTAACTTTACAGTGTTCATTTAGTAAACTTTTATGGGGCTCGTGTTTGCATTTTATCAAACTGAACCAAACCATACTATCCGAAATTGTTTTCATTTTCTTGACCGTTTTGATTTGCACCTTTTTCATGACTGTGTTGCTAAATGATGAAGTTAAAGAGCCACAGCATAGCGTTAAAATTACACAATATAACGATTAGCACTGTTGCCTCATTAGAACAGGCTTTAAACCTGCTGGCAAGCTGATTGCTCATTCTCATTTGTTCCCTAGGTGCTTCAACTTCATTACACAAAACAAAACTAAAACTCATGCAGGTTAGGTATAAGACACATTTGGGGCCTCTGTTAAACCATTAACCTCTACTAAACTAAAATAACCCTCAAGTAAAGGAATACCTCTAGCTATTGAAATAATTGTATCAGATATATATACATGAGTATTTGGATTGATGCCTGTAACATTTTGGAAAAAGTATCCGTGATACCATTACATCAATCAATTGGTCACCCACTATTTGAATGTTGCCATAATATAAATCCATTGCAGAACACAAATTACTTGTATGTGTCCAAGTAATTTTACACTGTTTCTACAAACAATTGTAAAAGTATGGGTCACTCTCAGAAGTTCAATGAATTCTATGACATGATAGGTTACTACCTGTTCAACAAGCTAAGTCATATAATATGGACAAATAAAATAATGGAAACAATAAAATCTAAATAGAATAGAGTTTTATTGTCATTATTGCAATGAACAGGTTCAAAGAACAACGGAATTGGAGCAGCTCCTCCTAAGGTGCATATACAATATGGTAGTATAAATTTAAAAAAATAAATAAAATAAATAAATAAATAAAAAATAAATTAAAAAAAAAAGATAGAGATGACAGATGTATCTATGTATACATACATAACACATTATTTCACATTGTAGTCCAAAAAAATAGAAAAACATTTAAACATTACACATGAGGACATGATGGACATATGGACACTCAGTGCCTGTTTAGTGCTACTATGGCTCTTGGGTAAAAGCTATTTTTTAGTCTATTGGTGCTCGCTTTTAGCACCCTGTAGCGTCTGCCTGAGGGTAGCAGTTCCAGGTGGCTGTGCCCGGGGTGGAATGGGTCTTTCAGGATGCTCTGTGCTTTCCTGAGACAGCGGGAGCTGTACAGGTCAGCCAGGGAGGGGAGGGGGCATCCGATTAACTTCTGGGCGGTCTTTATGACTCTCTGGAGCGCCGTTCTCTCTGCGGCCGTGCAGCTGCTGAACCACACGCAGATGCAGTAGGTCAGGATGCTCTCAATGGAGCACCGGTAGAAGGACACCAGCAGTGTGAGAGGTGGTTGTTCCTGAGTATTCTCAGGAAGTGCAGTCTCTGGTGTGCCTTCTTGATGGTAGCCGTGGTGTTGGTGCTCCAGGATAGGTCGTTGGCCAGGTGGACTCCCAGGGAGCGGAAGTCGGAGACCCTCTCCACACAGTCACCGCTGATGACCAGGGGCAGGATGTCCGTTTTTTTCCTCCTGAAGTCTATGACCAGCTCCTTGGTCTTGGAGGTGTTCAGGGCCAGGTTGTTGACTTTGCACCAATCCGACAGCTTCTCCACCTCATCCCGATATGCAGCCTCGTCTCCCTCCGAGATGAGCCCCACTACGGTGGTGTCATCCGCAAATTTGATGATGGAGTTGCTGGAGTGGGCAGGTGTGCAGTCGTATGTGTAGATGGAGTAGAGAAGGGGACTCAGCACGCAGCCTTGTGGAGAGCCGGTACTGAGGTGCAGGCTTGATGACATGTGGCGACCCAACTGCACCCTCTGGGGGCGGTTGGATAAGAAGTCCTTAATCCACATGCAGATGGAGTTCGAGAGACCCAGGTCTGACAGTTTGGACACCAGTCTATCAGGAATAATGGTGTTAAATGCCGAGCTATAATCCACAAAAAGCAGCCGCACGTAGCTTCCCCCCGTCTCCAGGTGACCCAGGGAGGAGTGTAGGGCTGTGGCGATGGCGTCCTCTGTGGACCTGTTGGCTCTGTAGGCAAACTGGTGTGGGTCAAGCTCGGGAGGGAGGACTGAGGTGATATGGGTCCGTACCAGCTTCTCGAAGCACTTCATAGCTATAGGTGTAAGTGCAACTGGACGGTAGTCATTCAGACATCTGACAGAGTTCTTCTTCGGCACCGGGATTATTGTGGAAGTCTTCAGGCATGATGGGATGACGGCCTGGGAGAGGGACTGGGTGAAGATCTTCGTAAATACTCCGGCCAGCTGGTCTGCACAGTCTCTTAGTACCTGTCCCGGGACTCCATCTGGGCCCGTAGCCTTCCTCGGGTTCACTGCCTTCAGCGTGCGTCTCACCTCATGCTCCTCCAGTATAAGGGTGCAACTGCTGTGGGTGTTGGGTGGAACTGTTGTGACGGCTGCAGGTGTTTTTCTCTCAAATCGGGCGAAGAAGCTGTTTAACTCCCCCGCTCGAGAGGCGTCGCCGTCAGCCGAAGGGTTACTGGGTCTGAAGTTGGTCATGTCTTTTATTCCTTTCCACACCTCCTTGGTGTTGTTGCTCTGCAGGTGGGCTTCCATTTTCCTCCTATGGTCGGCTTTTGCCTCTCTGATGCCTCTCTTCAGATTGGCTCTGGCAGCGCTGTAGAGTGCCAGGTCCTGCGCTTTGAAGGCACTGTCTCTCTCTTTGAGTAAGCCCTGGACTGTTTTTGTCATCCAGGGCTTCCTGTTGGTGTAGACTCGGATGCGCTTGTCCACTGTGACAGTGTCTATGCAGTGTTTGATGTACCCCAGGACTGCTTCTGTGTACTGCTCCAAGTCTGGGTTTTCAAAAACTGACCAGTCTGTTGTATCAAAGCAGTCCTGCAGCTGTTCCATGGCTCCCTCCGGCCATGTTTTGACCGTTTTGGTTGTGATAGGAGCACTTTTTCTTATTGGTGTGTAAGCTGGCAAAAGGAGCAGGGATATGTGGTCAGACTTGCCTAATTGGGGAAGTTGTTTGGCTCTATATCCTTTTTTTATGTTGGAATAGACTTTGTCCAGTGTGTTAGCGCCCCTCGTAGCACACTTCACATGCTGGTGAAGTTTGGGGAGCACTTTTTTCAGGTCGACATGATTAAAGTCCCCCGCTATTTGTTCTGTTGTGCACTGATTGTATCGTGCAACAGAGCTAGCGCCGTGCTAGCGTTAGCATCGGGAGCTATATACACGTTTGTGATCAGGACAGCAGAGTGCTCCCTGGCTAGATGGAAGGGTCGGCATTTAACTGTAAAATATTCCAGATCTTGGGAACAGTGGCTGTTAACTACCTTTGAATCAGAAGTTCACTTGTTGTTTAGGTAGGTTAGCAGTCCACCCCCACGCCGCTTGCCGGAAGACACTGCGTTTCTGTCCTGTCTGTGTGCTGTGTGACCGGTTAGCTCCATGCTAGCGTCGGGTATTGAGGACGTTAGCCAGGTTTCCGTAAACAATAGGGCGCAGCTGTCCATCACAGTGTTTTGTGCTACACGGAGCCTCACCTCGTCCATCTTGTCCTCTTCACCATGAGGAGCGAGCGACCTCGCATTAGCCAGGAATAGACTTGGTATCGGTGGTCTGTTTGGGTTCATTTTTAGTCTGGCTAACACGCCGCCCCTTCGGCCACGGCGTCTTCGCCTCCGCCTCCTCCTCGCCGGGCACAGTAGCCATGGAGCTCCAGGGCTACGTGCTAACTCCTCTGGGATGTTGTGTCGGCTTGTAAAATCCACCGAAATAGTCTGCCCAGACCGCAATCCAATCTCCAACAAATCGTTTCGGCTGTACATAACCTTCGCCCAGCAAGTTGCTGACTGGGCTAGTAATAAACTATATAAAAACAATAAAAACAATGCACCTAAGGGGAGAGCCTGAAACGTCGCGTCCATGCGCGCCGCCATTTTCAAGTACAGCAGAAGTTTGCATGCAAACTACAATAACGTGATGCATTTTTGGGAACAGTTCAACTAGCCAGTCAAAGTTATCGGTATCTCAGAAATATGGATGGATGCTAAAAGAGGAATGGATTTGGACCTGGAAGGATATGAACTAAATTATATTAACATAACCTACACGAATGGAGGGGGAGTAGCTGTGTACGTGATGAAGAACTTAAACTACAAAGTGGTACAAATGTGTCATTCGCTATTGATAAGAGCTTCCAATGTACAACCATTGAAATATGTCATGGAAAAAGAAAAAATATGTAGATATTCCAAGTCAAACATTGATATGTTTTAGAACTGGATTAAAGCAACTTTTACTGAAACCAGTCAAAAAACAACTTTTTTATGTGGAGACTTCAACATTGACCTCTTGAACCCTAACATAGATAAACTTATTGAAACAATGTACAGCTTGAGTTTATATCTTAAAATCACAAAGCCAAGCAGAATCTGAGGACGTAGCGCCACACTTATTGATAATATTTTAGTAATGATTTGAATAATATTACCTGAAGTGGTCTGCTAATATCCGACATCAGTGAACATCCGACTGTTTTAATAATCCATATCGTGCCTCACAATACGAAGGCCCTGGGTTCAATCCTGGGCTCGGTATCATTCTGTGTGGAGTTTGCATGTTCTCACCGTGACTGCGTGGGTTCCCTCCGGGTACTCCGGCTTCCTCCCACTTCCAAAGACATGCACCTGGGGATAGGTTGATTGGGAACACTAAATTGGCCTTAGTGTGTGAATGTGAGTGTGAATGTTGTCTGTCTATCTATTTTGGCTCTGTGATGAGGTGGCGACTTGTCCAGGGTGTACCCCGCCTACCGCTCGAATGCAGCCGAGATAGGCTCCAGCACCCCCTGCGACCTTAAACGGGACAAGCGGTAGAAAAGGGATGGATGGATGGAAACTACAAGGAGAGGAACATTGATGATGTAATTACATTTCAAAGATAATGCACTGAATAAAGTATGACAGCTTTCAAGAATGATCTGAGAATGAAAGTTGGGACGGAGTGCTTTTTTTTTTTATACTTTTGAAATGCTTTATCACAAACCCTGTCCATTAAAACAACTTAGTGAGAAGCAAAAGAAAAACAATCAACCATGAATGAGCAAAGGACTGAACAATGCTTGCAACAAGAATACATTATATAGAACATTTATAACGTAAAGATCTACAGAGGTAGAAAACGTAAAACAACAAGTTAACCGACATACTACAAATGTGGAGGAAATAATATTACTGTCAATTATTGGACCAGAAAAAAAACAATATGAGAGCAACATGGGGCATCCTAAATATCATTATTAAAATGGTGCTAAGAAGGATTATCCTTAATACTTCTGAGATGAAAATGGAAAAAATTACAAACTGGAGTAGTTGAAAGCATCAATAAGTACTTTGTGGACATTGGACCTATTCTGGTGGAACAGATTCCAAATCCCGAGTCAGGTGAGGACTTGAATCACGCTATAAACAGAAATCCCAACTCTGTGTTCCTCAAAAATGTGACAAAAGAGAAAATAATCAATATTGTGAAAAAATGTAAATCCAAGACCTCTACTGTTTGTAAAGGAATTGATATGGAAAGTTGGATACTATAAAAAGGTTTTTGAAGAGATTTCAGAACCTTTAACATATGTCAGCAACCTATCATTTCAGACAGGCACATTCCCAGATAAAATGAAAATAGCAAAATTTGTACCAATTTACAGGACTGGTAAATAAACACCAGTTTACAAACTACAGTTCAGTACATATTCCGTGCAATTGACCACTAAATGGTAACACGCGAATACGTTTTTCAACTTGTTTAAGTTGGGGTCCACGTTAATCAGTTCATGGTACAAATATATACTATCAGCATAATACAGTCAGCACACAGGTTAATCATCATAGTATATACATTTAATTATTTACGTTATTTACAATCTGGGGGGTGGGATGAGAAGCTTTTTGTTCATATCAGTACTTCAGTCATCAATGGACATTGAAACAGTGTAGGTCAGGGGTCTCAAACTCAATTTACCCAGGGGCCACTGGATGCAGAAACTTGGTGAGGCTGGGCCGCAAGAAAAGATTTCTTAAAAAATCTGACATGCACTTTTTAATGAATTCACCTTCTATGAATGGCTTTCCCGCCCTAGCAACATACTTGCCAACCCTCACGATTTTTCCGGGAGACTCCTGAAATTCAGTGCACCTCCCGACAATCTACCGTTGCAACCATTCTCCCGAATTTGTCCCACTATTCACCCGGCCGACATTATTAAGTGCTGCCGTGACTACACTGCCGTTAACGTCCTCTACAACAGTGGTCCCCAACCTTTTTGTATCCGCGGACCGGTCAACGCTTAATAATTTGTCCCGAGGCCCGGGGAAGGGGGTCCTTTTTTTTCTTTTTTTTTTTTTTTTTCTTCTTCGTCATGAAAAAGGGACGTTATTGTCATGAAAAATTGAGTTTTTTGTGGTTGGTGCACTATTTGTAAGTGTATATTGTGTTGTTTATGTTGATTTAATAAACAAAAAAAATTTTTTTTTTTTTTTTTTTTTTTTTATAAAAAATTCTTCTGCGGCCCGGTACCAATCTGGCCATGGCCCAGTACCGGGCCGCGGCCCGGTGGTTGGGGACCACTGCTCTACAACCGTGGTTGTCAATCTTTTTTCACTGTGAACTGTGAACATTTTTTTCATTCAAGTACCCCCTAATCCAGGCAAAGCATTTTTGGTTGAAAAAAAGAGATAAAGAAGTAAAATACAGCACTATGTAATCAGTTTCTGATTCATTAAATTGTATAACAGTGCAAAATATTGCTCATTTGTAGTGGTCTTTTTTGAACTATTTTGAAAAATAGATATAAAAATAACTAAAAAACCGGTTGAAAAATAAACAAGTGATTCAATTATAAATTAAGATTTCTACACATAGAAGTAATCATCAACTTAAATTGCCCTCTTTGGGGATTGTAATAGAGATCCATCTTGATTCATCAACTTAATTCTAAACATTTCTTCACAAAAAAAGAAATCTTTAACTTCAATATTTATGGAACATGTCCATAAAAAGTCTAGCTGTCAACACTGAATGTTGGATTGTTGTATTATTTTTTCACAGTTTATGAATTTACATTCATATTTCATTGAAGTATTATTAAATAAGAAATATTTATAAATGATTTATGAATTGCTGCTATTTTTTAAAATGTTTTTAATAAATCTCACTTGTCCCTTGGAATACTTTTAAGTACATCCAGGGGTTCGCGCACCCCCTGAAAAAGGAATACTGCTCCACTACATGTCATCACGCACGCTTTAACATTACACAACCAATGTACTGGCTCCATAACTTGTTGTATGAGACTTGTGCAGAACAACGTACGTGGTTGCAAGACATACTTGGTCAACAGCCATACAGGTCACACTGAGGGTGGCCGTATAAACAACTTTAACACTGTTACAAATATGTGCCACACTGTGAACCCACACCAAACAAGAATGACAAACCCTGTTTGGGAGAATTTCCATACCTTAACACAACTTAAACACAAGAACAAATACCCAGAACAACTTGCAGCACTAAGTCTCCCGGGCTGCAATTTACAACACCTCAACCGACGCAAGTAGGGAGGGTGGGGGGTTGGTGGTAGCGGGGGTGTGTATATTGTAGCCCGGAAGACTCAGGGCTGCATGGGATTCTGGGTAATCGTTCTGTTGTGTTTATGTTGTGTTACGATGCGGATGTTCTCCCGAATTGTGTTTGCCATTCTGGTTTGGTGTGGGTTCACAGTCTGGCACATATGTGTAACAGTGTTAAAGGCGGTGCCATCATGGCACTTCCTGAATATTGTTGATCTGGTAAACATCGACAGGGGGTTCGATAGAATTGGTGCCCGAAAATTCAGGGGTCTCCCGTGTAAATTGGGGACATTGGCAAGTATGACGCTGTCAAGAGCCCTTCATATTAAACAGGCGAGCCTCACCAACATTAATTGTCATATCGAAGTGCGTGCCACATAATAACGTCTTGTGGGCCGCAATTGGCCCGCGGACCGCATGTTTGAGACCCCTGGTGTAGGTCTTACTTGGTAGGATATGTACAGCGAGCAGAGAACATAGTGAGTTCAGATAGCATAAGAACAAGTATATACATTAGATATACATTTGATTATTTACATTAGGTTATTTACATCCCGGGGCGATGGGATGTGAATGGAGGAGGGTATTAGTAAAGGGTTGAAGTTGCCTGGAGGTGTTGTTTTAGAGCGGTTTTGAAGGAATATACAGATGCACTTACTTTTACACCTGTTGGGAGTTAGAAAGAAAATGAGTTAAGACCTTTGTTAGATCGGAATCTGGGTGTAACGTGGTTTGTGGAGCTCCCGCTGGTGTTGTGGTTATGGCGGTCATTTATGTTAAGGAAGTAGTTTGACATGTACTTCGATATCAGGGAGGTGTAGCGGATTTGATAAACTAGGCTCAGTGAGAGTTGTTTTACTCTGTCCTCCACCCTGAGCCAGTCCACTTTGGAGAAGTGGGTTGTAGTGAGGTGTTATCTGGGGTGGGGGTCTAAAAGTAACCGAACTAGCTTGTTCTGGGATGTTTGGAGTCTTGATTTGAGGGTTTTAGAGGTGCTGGGGTACCAAGAGCTGCAAGTTTAATCGAAAAAGGGTTGAATGAGAGTTCCCGCTAGAATCTTCAAGGTGCTTTTGTTGACCAGAGAGGAGATTCTGTAGAGGAATCTCATTCTTTGGTTGACCTTTTTGATTACCTTGGTTGCTATTTTATCACAGGAAAGATTAGCCTCTAGAATGGAACCTAGGTAGGTGATCTCATCTTTCCTGGTGATAACAATGTCACCCACTTTTATAGTGAAGTCACTGACTTTCTTAAGGTTGATATGGGACCAAAATAGGATGGATTCTGTTTTATCTAAGTACTGTGAATGTTGTCTGTCTATCTGTGTTAGCACTGCGATGAGTTGGCGACTTGTCAAGGGTGTACTCCGCCTTCCGCCCGATTGTAGCTGAGATAGGCACCAGCTCCCCCTGCGACTCCAAAGGGAATAAGCAGTAAAAAATGGATGGATGGAGTCCACAGATGGCGGAAATTAAATTTGACAGCCTGCAACAGTTTGAAACATACACTACTGACACGAGGACTTTAGTTGAACAGCATCGACCCAAATGTGCTGTGTGAGCAGTCAAGTAGTGACACCTCAATTCTAACCTTTGGCCTCCTGCCATAGGTGATTTTAGCATCGCGACTTGCAATATAGACAGAGATCTATCAAGTTTCACAATCGAGCGTACATTTACCTGGAACAGTGGTTCTCAGCCTTTTTTCAGTGATGTACCCCCTGTGAAAATTTTTTCATTCAAGTACCCCCTAATCAAGGCAAAGCATTTTTGGTTGAAAAAAAGAGATAACGAAGTAAAATACAGTACTATGTCATCAGTTTCTGATTTATTACATTGTATAAAATTGCAAAATATTGATATTTTGTAGTGGTCTTTCTTGAACTATTTGGAAAAAAAGGTATAAAAATAACAAAAAACTTGTTGAAAAATAAACAAGTGATTTAATTATAAATAAAGATTTCTACACATAGAAGTAATCATCAACTTAAAGTGCTCTCTTTGGGGATTGTAATAGAGATCCATCTGGATTCATCAACTTAATTCTAAACATTTCTTCACAAAAAAATAAATCTTTAACATCAATATTAATGGAACATGGCCACAAAAAATGTAGCTGTCAACACTGAATATTGCATTGTTGTATTTTTTTCACAGTTTATAAACTTACATTCATATTTTTTTGAAGTATTGTTGTATAAATATTTTTAAAGGATTTTTTAATTGTTGCTATTTTTAGAATATTTAAAAAAAAATCTTATGTACCCCTTGGCATACCTTCAAGTACCCCTAGGGGTACGCGTACCCCCATTTGAGAACCACTGGTCTAGCTTAATCCAATCAGGGGATTTTTTAAATCAGCATTTTTAAAACACTGCAAACATTGTTTTTATAACTTTAATTTGCTGTTGTATGTAACAGACCACACCTCAGCAAATAAGACAAAATAGCACAATTTGACCTAACAAAACAATGATGCAATAATTTTCTACCGTGATGTTGGTGTAGATTAGCATTAATAAACTTAAATAAATAAATGTAATTCTTATCAGATTTTTCTTATACACACTTCGTTTTTCCAAGGTAAACTGTAAATACATCAAGAGCGAAATTCTAAGAAAATACTTTTGCTAAATCTCTCAATATGTGTTTTCGTTTGCCATAGAAAAATAGAGCTAACAACGTGGTGCTGTCCTTTATAGTATTTGAAACTTGACTTGCTTGCTCTGGAAGTGTTGGGGGTTAACAGCTGCAGGAAAAGTGTGTAAAAGCCTCAATGCTGCTGAAAGCAAGTTGAAATCCTGTTTGTGAGGATGCTGAATGATTGATGACCTTGGTTGCCATGCATAATGATGTGCACTTAACCGTTTATTTTTGGAACACAATGATCCGCTTAATTAACTTGGTAGTACAATAAATTGTGCTTCCATCATCGTGACACTTGCCTGAAGTTTGTTGTATGTATAAATGATTAACTAGGTTGGATCAGCAAATCAAATTTAAAAATAATGCTGTTGTTCCCTGTGTAAGTGCATTGTTAGCATTTCAAAAATATGAACATTTTAAAAATACATGGATGTAATATTACTAACCTCTAAAATGTCCAACAATATGGTCCAGAGTTAATGTCTAGCTTTTGCTTTGTCTAACTGCAGGCACGTTTTAAAATTGAACCACACTTTTTTTTGGGATATTTCCCTATCGTTTGTAATCTCTATCAAAGACAAGAAGACAAAGGTTATTATTATTATTATTTTTTTTTTTTTTACAATCTATCATGTCAAAATCGACTCCTTCTTGGTGGCTAGCAATGCAGCTGGCAGGAACAATCAATTTTCCCACTAAATCCCTTTAAAAATGCATTCAAAAACCGCCAATAATATTTCCTTTACATTCTGTAACCTATTTAGTAACCAAGCTGTAGTAATATTGTCAGTGTAAGAGCTATCACGGAGGAACTATTTTTCCAGCAGAGTAACACATTGCATTGGTATTAGCTTTAAAAGCTAGCTACAGCTAGAGATAAGCTATGGCTTTTACGTCAGCACCCGAATCGCGTTTGAGTTTGCAATGTACAACACAATGCAATAGGACACCAAACTGTTTTGACTGAAAAACATGAACAATCATAGTACAGTATTTGAAAAGTATCAGCCCACATTTCATGTTTTGTTTGCACACACCCAGCTCAATAGCGTATGTAGTTGTAATAACATGCATGACGTGGTCTGTGTATCATGATCGATAATAGTGACTCACTCGATACACAGTTGCCCAGGGACATTTTTTCAGGTTTATTTTGGGTAAGAACTCAATTGATGTAGAAAATAGCTTGGCTCCAGGATCCACATTTACAGCGTTATGAATGTGTCTGCTACTACATTATATATTTACTTGCAGCGTGTGTATAAAATGTTGATGAATGGTTTTGAAGTTGTTTTAGAGGGGTTTGAAGGCTAAAATGGTGACTCAATGGCGCTTCTTTCAAGGTTTTTTTTTATCATCTTTAAAATCATTAAAAAAAGACATGGATTCTTATCTCTCATAATAATTGTGAACAATAGGCAAATTTGTACAAAAAAGTTCCATTCACACATTCAAAAAACCCTTTAAGGCCAATGTCTTACAAACCCCGTTTCCATATTAGTTGGGAAATTGTGTTAGATGTAAATACAAAACGGAATACAATGATTTGCATATCATTTTCAACCCATATTCAGTTAAATATGCTACAAAGACAACACATTTGATGTTCAAACTTACACTTATTGGGAACATCCCACAGGTGTGCAGGCTAATTGGGAACAGGTGGGTGCCATGATTGGGTATAAAAACAGCTTCCCAAAAAATGCTCAGTCTTTCACAAGAAAGGATGGGGCGAGGTACACCCCTTTGTCCACAACTGCTTGAGCAAATAGTCAAACAGTTTAAGAAAAACATTTCTCAAAGTGCAATTGCAAAAAATTTAGGGATTTCAACATCTACGATCCATAACATCATCAAAAGGTTCAGAGAATCTGGAGAAATCACTCCACGTAAGCGGCATGGCCTGAAACCAACATTGAACGGCCGTGACCTTCGATCACTCATACGGCACTGTATCAAAAACCGACATCAATCTCGAAAGGATATCACCACATGGGTAACTGGAACAACGTGTAATTTCAAATAAGTAAAATTAAACAGGACTGTATACAAACAATTTATGCGGGGGTGGTATGGCGTAGTGGGTAGAGCAGCCAGAAACCTGAGGGTTGCAGGTTCACTCCCTTCCTCTTGACATCCAAATCGCTGCCGTTGTGTCCTTGGGCAAGACACTTCACCCTTGCCCCCAGTGCCGCTCACACTGGTGAATGAATGGCGCAAACTGGCAGCCTCGCTTCCGTCAGTCTACCCCAGGGCAGCTGTGGCTACAAATGTTGCTTACCACCACCAGATGTGAATGAATGATGGGTTCCCACTTCTCTGTGAGTGCTTTGAGCATCTAATAATAGGAAAATGTGATATAAAATCTAATCCATTATTATTATTATTAAAATAAAAAGTAATTAATTTAATACATGGGCTGTTTGCAACATTTACACAGAGGCCAAGATGGTGCCAACTTTACAATGTATTTTACACAGTATGTCCCACCCTCTCACGGCTTCTGTTACGTATTGACGTAACTACATACATATGTAACACATGCACTTGCATTAGCTTTAGAGGTTGTTAGCTAACAATAGCAATTTGGATTGCTAGCGTTAGCTGTCTTTGAATGTATATTCCATCATAACAATAACATGACTGCAAATTGTTTGTTGCTTCTCTTGGGCTGCTTTTGTCTGAGTGCACGCGTTTTCTGTGTGTACGTGTTAACGAGACCGTGTGACTGACAGCCGTAAACACCAATCATTTTATTCAAGCCGGTAAAAATTCAAAAATTTGTGTTTTTTGGTTTATTGCCACCTGTTCCATAAATTACCCATGGGCCCCACTTTGAATACTACTGGTTTATGTATTTCACCTAGAAGGCAAAGTCTTGCCAAATGACAGAAGAGTGTCTTTAAGCGCTGTCTTCTTAGCATTATTGGAATGGATAAAGGTTGGGTTGATTTTGGATGTTGCTTTCTAAAGGTTGTATGCACACTCTCTAGTCTTGTGGAGGCGAATCTCCGCTCACGTGGCAAATACTTAACCTTTTATGACCGCTTGTATTTGGTTACCAAATAAATGCATTACGCAAGACAGACTCCACTTTTTCACTTTAATTGTGTACCTCCACTTATAGCAACAAAGTCGCAAAATTGGCACCGCTGATCATTTCTGCAATTGTTCCCTGGTACAGCAGGTGCATACTGTATATGTAGTGTTGTGAAGCAGTGTTACGATGTACACCAACACACCTGCCTTAAAAAAAATATATGAGCGAGGGCGAACCTGGAAGCACCAAATCGGTATTTGTGACGAAGGAGATATTATCTGTGGCCACAAATAAGTGAATATATGGGAACCACTGTTGTTTATATGTGTAGTGCCATGGGTGTATGGAGATTAATCTCAAAGGAGTACCTTACGTTTGTACACTTGTAGGTGCAAGACATGATGGAGAGGAAAACAGGTTCAACAATTTTAATTTATTCTCAGGATAATAATAAATGATTAAAATGACTATGACAAAGATTGATTATTCATGCAGCACTACTTTAAATACAAGCTTCAACTCTTTGATAAAGTCCTTACAGAAAAATGCTGAATTGCAAAAACTTGAATTAAAAACAAACTTTGCACAAAGCATTAATAAAAAACAAGAACAAAGTACAAACAACAGATACACATACAAAGCGAGTAGCTGGACAAGATGGCCTCCGGTTATGTAAGACATATATAACCTTTTGGAACAAGTGGCTAGCAAAATCTAGACGGCATAACAATTCTAAAAACGTAAAAAAGAAACGGTAATTGCTGACAAGGTAAAAGGACGGCATAACAATTCTAAAAACGTAAAAAAGAAAAGGTAATTGCTGAAAAGGTAAAAGGACCATAAGCTTGTATGGCACTGCGATGTGTATCAATCTTCCCATACTGCCGCCACTCCGATCAGGGAGCGAACCCACGTAGCTTGATTGAGAGGTTAGTTTGATAGCCGCCAGGCTAATAGCCCGAGCTGCAAAGCCGGCGTGAGGTTTACTAACATGCACCTGGCACAGCCACTGTGTAACACTCGCCCACCTCAACCTCACTCACCCTCATCCGGGTCACAGCACCATTGTAGCGGTCTCTGTGTTGTGTATCTGATCTTCCCGTATTTCCAACGCTCCGAGTGAGGCCCGAACCCATTACGCCTGATTGAGAGGTACGTGTGCTAGCCGCTAAGCAAAAAGCCTGAGTTTCTACCCCAGCGACTGATATACTCTTTGAAGTTGGCAGGGAGTGAGGTTTACGAACATCTACATCTGACGCTGACGCTCTGGCAGGCCCCCTCTTCAGTAGGACATGGAAGTCCGGAAATTGGTACGACGACACCATCTTGTGGCTGCCATGACACACTACCGCTGTTGTTCATCGCTACGCACACCTTAGGAAAGATAGACGTCTGCAAGAAAAAGAACAAACAAAATATCGAAATAAAACCAACAAAATAAGAGACCGTAACAGATCTTATTTTTTCATTGTATTTTTCAACTAAAAATAGAGCAATGGTCAAGATGACCCAATACGTGTTATGTCTTAGTTGGACAGTTCTAACTTTGTTGCTTTTTAAAATTTAAATGCTATTTTAAAAACCTAGAATTGCAGAGGGATCCATTTTTTTACCTCTTGTCCCTTTTGGGGTTGCTGGGGGTGTTGGTGCCAATCCCATCTGCACTCAGGCGAAAGGCAGGGTACAGCCTGGACAAGTCACTACCTTATCGCAGGGCCAACACAGATAGCAAAGAGACAAGTATATTATGTTGTGTACGTATGTTTTAGCTAGATTATAATATTGTATTGTAGCTTTCTGTTAGTACGTTACAGTGAAAATGAGCATAATTCAGACATAAATGATCAATTATTCTCATCTGATGACATTGATGATATTGATATGCTGATTATATTTAACCAGACATAACCTTCTATGAGAGAAATGTAAGACTAGCCCACAGATGGATATGTTTTAAGAGAGCGCACCTTTTAAAGAAGGAAAAAAAGACGGAGGTATTCTCCTATGTGACCTTAGCGTCTCCTGTTTATTTGTGGTCTGTTTATCTCCTCATCCTGCTTTTGTAGTAATGTCACTCACATGACCACAATTGCAGTGATCGAAGATCCAGGATCATTAGCTGCATTGTGTTCCTGAAAATGTGTGTGTGTGTGTGTGTGTGCGCGCGTGCGTGCGTTTGTTTATCAGAGAGCGAGAGAGAGAGAGAGACTGCGAGAATGTTCAAGGTGCATTGTTGGAGTGCCTGTCAAAAAGCCATTAATGTAATTGGAACTTAAAATCCCATTCGTTTTTCTGCTCTTGTGCTTACTGTCAGTAAGTCTAGAACTTGAAAATCAACTTTTGCTATCAATATCAGGCGTCATGGAAGAGAGCGTCATCTTATTGAAAATGCTGCCACTCAAGTAGGCAGCCGAGATTTACAGCATTGTGAACTCTTTATGTCACACAAGCACTGCTGTGACATTTCTGTTTTATGATATTGTATTTTCGTCGTTGTAAATATTGTTGCTAATTAATCAATGTTTGATTGGTGTGTTTTTCCATTAAGAACATATAATTTGTTCATGTAACCTCCAGTGTTGGCTGTGCTAGCTCACCTCCACATTAATCGTGCCACACCCTGCAATAGTAAATACAATAGTGTGTAATCATGTTAAAAAGTGTTTTTATAAAATTTTTGTTATCTTGTTTAGCTACAAGCGAGGTGACATGCTTTGTTTCATCATAGTTAGTTTTAACAGCCAGCTATAAAAAGCTCCTTCATTTGAAGTAGCATAATTAAAATCTCAGCAAACCTGACCGCTTTTCTACTCCATCCAAATAGAGAGATCGTGTTTATTTCAACACTTTTGAACGGTTAAACATTTATTTGGCTCTTTCTGGCAGGTCAGGCTCAAGTCAAAAGGAGCTTAATTTCACTATCCACCGTGTTAAATCGATCTCCACAATATCGTGGAGCCTCACTGATTCTCATAATCTCACACTGAATTTTAAATATCCCGGCATGTTCACAATAAATCATCGAGGAAATTTTATTAAATGGCCATGGCGTGCTCGCTCGGATGTCCCAGATTTGGCCACAAGCTTGCATCTAATTAGCATAATATTCATGTTTGTCAAAAGCTCTTAAGAGCACGCCTGGCGTCGTCCGTTTCACATTTGCCATGTATTGCTAAAACATTTGCTTAATGCCTAGCCTCTGCCTGGCGATGGCATGCTGCGCTCATTGTGAATGCAGTGTGAATGTGCAGTTTGGGTATGGGCCCATGCATCTCTAGGGCCATATAATCAGCTCTAAGTTGCTTCTATCAATCTTCATAACAGTAGTAGGCTGCGGAGGGAAGTGCAGCTAATCAGTTCTAACTGGCCCCATGTTCAGTCTGACTGTCAGTGTTACAGCAAGGCCCTATGCAAACAGCGTCCTCACACGTGTGTCCCTGACTCACTCGGAGGGCCGATCCACAGGTGGTCGGTACCGGCAGGAATAGGGTTTTGAAAGGGCCTGCGACTTTCACCGAGTCGCTGTTAGTGTAGGTTAATATAGGATTGGTGGCCCTGCAGCGCTGGCAATCACAGCTCTGATCAGAACGGTGCTTCAAAGACGTCTGTGCTAGTTGAAGCCAGAGTTGTCATTAGCTTCTGCCCTGTGCTTGACAGCCTTTCCCCTCCCCCATATCTCTCCTCTTCTCTCTCTCTCATTGTCTCTCGCTCTTATCGCTCTCATTTTCTGCCCGTGTGCAAACTGCTACTGTAATCCTGTCTGGTTGCTTGGGCCTGTCACTCCAAATTTGCACTAAGCATCTTTCTTTCCCTCATCTCCTTTGGCCTAATTGTATTGTAATAAGCAATTATAGTTCTATTTATGCACACTAGAGCTGAGATTGGACCACTTTTTAAAAGGACATGTAGAAAAGTGGAACCGGACCAGCCAGTGGCCCTCATCTTTACCTTGTTGCTCAATAAAGACGTAGAAAAGTGGAACCGGACCAGCCAGTGGCCCTCATCTTTACCTTGTTGCTCAATAAAGACGCCACTGCTTCTAATCACTCAGCTTTTTCTCTTTCTCTTACTGATGTTCTAATCCTCCTCCCTATCATGTGCTCATGCCCTGTTTTCCCTCCAAAGCAGAAGTGATTGTGCTGCTGTTTGTCATTTATTGGCTGTGTTTTCTGTTTGTGGGTCTGCTCTAGTGATGCAAATGAGCAGTGGCAGTGTTTACCTGGCCATGTTTTGCCTGCATATGTGCGTGAGCGCCTGTTTGTGAGCGTGCACATTGCGCCTGCACGTCTCAGGCTCAGGCTTTGATCATACTACATTGCATTGACAGATGCTCTCTTGTGGTTCCTGGTTGCTTTAGATGCAACGATGCGACAGACGGGATCTGAATGCCAGTAATTATATCCCAGCACTAGAACCATAACAATTGTGGCTGTTACGACAATATATGAGGTCTTTTTGCTATTAGTCCCATTATTTTTTGATATGAGAAACGACACCAAAACCCTCAGCAGCATTTCAGCCTGTCTGGGCTCCTGTGTTTACAACTGTTTATGACCCTGTATGTGGAAGAGGTGATGGCTCTAATAAAGGCTTACACCTTGTAATCATAGTTTGATGTGCAACCTGAACAACACAGGCTCAAGAGGGCAGTGGGTGGTTAAAAGATCTGCTAACAAAAATTATCATAGAAAAACAGTGAGTTAATCATTAACATCTCCAGTTTACCAAAGAAGTTTAAAAAATATTTTTATGAACAGAAAAAGTGAAGTCTTAACTTCTTAGGGCATCAGATCGATCACAACTGGACTGTTGATTTTTCAAAGGCTCTAATGCTTCAGAATTTGTTGAACAAATAATCACATTTGTAGGTTAAAAAAAATGGATCAGGTCCAGACGGGAATGACTCACGAAGTGAAAACAATGTAATACATACAAAGACAGAACTATGGAAGAAAGAGCCCAGGAGGGTACTGGTTACTGCTTCTCACCCAAAATATTGATGTTGTGCTTGGTTTAAAATGATGTGATGCATGTTAATAGCAGTAATTGCACCACACAAGAAGTCCATCATTGTTCTCGCTACTACTGGTTGTTGATTGCAGGGTTATCTCTTGTTTTTCTAGTCACATGATGGTGGCAGTGGCATCAAATTTTTCCATGTCCAGGGCATCCAGAAAGCCCTGGCCATATCGATCATAGGCGAAATGATACAAACCCCGTTTCCATATGAGTTGGTAAATTGTGTTAGATGTAAATAAAATCGGAATACAGTGATTTGCAAATCCTTTTCAACCCATATTCAGTTGAATATGCTACAAAGACAAGATATTTGATGTCCAAACTCATAAACTTATTTTTTTTTTGCAAATAATATTTAACCTAGAATTTCACGGCTGCCACACGTGCCAAAGTAGTTTGGAAAGGGCATGTTCACCACTGTGGTTACATCACCTTTTATTGTAACAACACTCAAAAAAGTTTGGCAACTGAGGAAACTAATTGTTGAAGCTTTGAAAATGGAATTCTTTCCCTTTCTTGTTTTATGTAGAGCTTCAGTCGTTCAACAGTCCGGGGTGTCAGCTTTCGTATTTTATGCTTCATAATGCCCCACACATTTTCGATGGGAGACAGGTCTGGACTGCAGGCGGTCCAGGAAAGTACCTGCACTCTTTTTTACGAATGGATGGATGGATGTATTCCGTTTATATATTTCAACAACTGCTGTTGTGTCCTTGAGCAAGACACTTTACCCACCTGCTCCCAGTGCCACCCACATTGGTTTAAATGTAACTTAGATATTGGGTTTCACTATGTAAAGCGCTTTGAGTCACTAGAGAAAAGCGCTATATAAATATAATTCACTTCACTTCACTTCACGAAGCCACGCTGTTGTAACACGTGCTGAATTGGGCTAGGCATTGTCTTGCTGAAATAAGCAGGAGCGTCCATGAAAAAGAAGGCACTTAGATGGCAGCATATGTTGTTCCAAAACCTGTCTGTACCTTTCAGCATTAATGGTGCCTTCACAGATGTGTAAGTTACCCATGCCTTGGTCACTAATGCACCCCCACACCATCACAAATGCTGACTTTGCATCGATAACAGTCTGGATGGTTCGCTTCCTCTTTGGTCCGGATGACACGATGTCGAATATTTCCAAAAACACTTTAAAATATGGACTCGTCAGACCACAGAACACTTTTCCACTTTGCATCATTGGGACGGCGTGGCGCAGTGGGAGAGTGGCCGTGCGCAACCCGAGCGTCCCTGGTTCAATTCCCACCTAGTACCAACCTCGTCACGTCCGTTGTGTCCTGAGCAAGACACTTAACCCTTGCTCCTGATGGGTGCTGGTTGGCGCCTTGCATGGCAGCTCCCTCCATCAGTGTGTGAATGTGTGTGTGAATGGGTAAATGTGGAAGTAGTGTCAAAGCGCTTTGAGTACCTTGAAGGTAGAAAAGCGCTATACAAGTACAACCCATTTATTTATTTTATTTATCAGTCCATCTTAGATGATCTCGGGTCCAGAGAAGCCGGCGGCGTTTCTGGATGTTGTTGATAAATGGCTTTCGCTTTGCATAGTAGAGCTTTAACTTGCACTTACAGATGTAGCGACGAACTGTAGTTACTGACAGTGAAAAATGTTTTCTGAAATGTTCCTGAGACCATGTGGTTATATCCTTTAGAGATCGATGTCAGTTTTTGATACAGTGCCGTCTGAGGGATCGAAGGTCACGGTCATTCAATGTTGGCATGCCGCTTACGTGGAGTGATTTCTCCAGATTCTCTTAACCTTTTGATGATATTATGGACCGTAGATGTTGAAATCCCTAAATTTCTTGCAATTGCACATTGATAAAAGTTGTTCTTAAACTGTTTGACTATTTGCTCACGCAGTTGTGGACAAAGGGGTGTACTTCGCCCCATCCTTTCTTGTGAACGACTGAGCATTTTTTGGGAAGCTGTTTTTATACCCAATAATGGCACCCACTTGTTCCCAATTAGCCTGCACACCTGTGGGATGTTCCAAATAAGTGTTTGATGAGCATTCCTCAACTTTATCAGTATTTATTGCCACCTTTCCCAACTTCTTTGCCACGTGTTGCTGGCATCAAATTCTAACGTTAATGATTATTTAAAAAAAAAAAAAAGTTTATCAGTTTGAACATAATATGTTGTCTTTGTAGCATGTTCAACTGAATATGGGTTGAAATTTATTTGCAAATCATTGTATTCCGTTTATATTTACATATAACACAATTTCCCAACTCATATGGAAACGGGGTTTGTACAATGCTTCACCTTTCTTACCTAAAAATGTACCCATGTATACAGAGGGCCTTAGATGACCTCAATGATGGCCTAAGAATAGAATGATCTGGATCATGAGAATATTCAGAGGCATGAAGTGTTCACTGAACAGATTTCAGCATATTTCTTTGAGCGGTCATCTTATTTTGAAGTGGGAATTCAAAACTGACTTCCACCTGGGACTCATGCAGCAAAAAGCTAAATGCGAGCCGCAGTAAACAAAGAAGAAACAAAATGATCTTCTAACTGCTCTCAGAGAAAGTATCTAATTTGCAGGGTTTAAACGGCAAATTACAAAGATTGTTGGCAGTAATAGTCTGTGTAACTTCGATGTGTTTTTAGTAAGGCTATGTGCTTTAAACTATTTTCATCATTAAATGCAAATTATGAAAGTATTTTGTTATTTGCTGTCATAAGATACTTTAGCTGTTACTTGTGCACTTATACACCCTTCTACCTAACCAATTGGTAAAAAATCAAATATAAAATTCTTCAAATCTCATCTTGCTTAGCTTTAATACTTATACTATAGTATATATGCACAATTGTTGACTTCAGTGTTGCCGCCTGGTGCTGTCACTTAAACGTGTATTTGCTTTCAGCATGACAAAGTGTGCATGAGTGTATTTTAAATCAGGATATATCAGGAAATAATAAAGGCCACTGAACAATACATAAATAAAAGAAAATAAAAGTAAGTCTGAAATCTATTATGGGTGTTGGATTAGAACACTGACTAATGTTATATTGAAGTAAATTAGCAAATGATGCTACTTTGGTTTAAGGACATCATGCTTGACAGTCATGAAAAAAGGTAGGACAATTCCCATATAAACATGTTCAGTCTTTCTTGTTAAATTGTGTCAGCTTACATCTTTGCCAATAAAACTGCTGAATGCCTTTATCACCATCTGCCAGACATTAGCAGTTGGTCCTGAATGGAGTTTAAGAGGCAACATACTCCTGGTGCTCGGGTGCAAAAATATCAAAATTTGTAGAAATATGTTGCATGTTCCCTTCCTCTCTGTCTCCGTCTGTCGTACATTTTATTTAGTTTCACACTATAATCATCTCGTCTCATCCTTCTTGGGGAGTTAATAACATTCACAGCTTCCCTTTGCGGTTTCTGTTCTCCATGTTCAAAACATTAATAGCTTTTTGTCGGTGCATCACGAAGGCTCTTTGAATTTTGTTTGCTGCCACAGGTCGAGCTACTGAAATTCCCACAAATAGTAATATTATAGTGAACTGCAATATCAGCTGCAGGCTTATCTTTTTCATCTTCCTCAGCACCTGCAGCAGTTATACCCTAATGTTATTGAACACAGTCAAACCAGCAGCTCAATATTGTAAGAATGTAAATTGTTGTGCAATATATCCAGTATAAATTTTTTTATTAACTAGGGCAAAAGACGATTACCACCAGACATACTACAGTCTTAATGGGCAACTACACTTTTTTTTGGATAGTTGCTATCATTCCCTATCTTTATGTAAGACAAGAACACACATCTTTCTTTTTCTTATGCCTTCTAACTTGTAATATCCCGCATGTACGCTGTGGAAAACAATAAAGCTAATGAGAGTCCTCTATTTTGCCCAAAAAGCTCTCTAAAAACATCCAAAAACCAACAGCAATATTTCATTTACATAACTTGACCTGCATATTAAACAAGTGTTAGCGACATTGTTATTATAAATGTTAACGCTGATGAATCACTTTTACCAGTGCTGTGATCACAGAAAAGTAACAAGCTTACTGAGCCGGTGAGCTGCTGCATCGCCTCTATAGTAGAAGCGGCTGGTCGTGGCCATAGACAGAAGTAGGCCAACTTTGACTCGAAGATCACAAGAAAGACAAGAAGGTGTTTGTTTCCGTCACATTTTTTTTAACCTGCATAAGGGATATAGTTATTGTCTTCATCTCAAAGGGAAGTTAGAAAAAATCCCATAATCCCTGTGAGAGCAGACATTGTACAGTAATGGATTGTTTTATCATGTTCTTAGTTGTGTATTTTTGTTTAGCACTTGGCAATAGTGGTACTTGCTGAATCTGCTCATCACTCAGTTTCTAAAACTTGTGGCAAGTTCTGGATTATTATTTGCCCCAAAGTAGTTGATATTGGCTCTCATGAAGTCTGCCATGATTAGTAAAAGTTATTGTTTAAGCAAATAGTAAACGTTGTGATTTGTTTGGGAAATGAATGTGCCCCTGTATGCCTAAAATGACCAAAATACTGTAAATACTAAATGTTATCCGTAATGTGCCTGTTACTACATTACATACTGCATATGCTTACAGAGTTTATATACAATGTTGATGGAGGTTTTTGAAGGTTTTTTAGAATGTTTAAGTGGCGAAATAGATAGAATCCCATTACCAACATTGTTAGTTGACTCTTGGTAGCGTTTATTCAAGAGTTAAAATTAGGGTTTTAACGGTACTGTAGGTACTGCGGTTTCAAAGTCTTCAAAATAATGCCGAAGTGGGTCTCATGGAATGCCGTAAGCAGGAAGTTAAGTGTTCAAAGTACAAACCCCGTTTCCATAAACGGAATACAATGATTTGCAAATAATTTTCAATCCATATTCAGTTGAATATGCTAGAAAGACAACGTATTTAAAGTTCAAACTGATAAACTTTTTTTTCCCGCAAATAATCATTAACTTTAGAATTTGATGCCAGCAACACGTGACAAAGAAGTTGGGAAAGGTGGAAATAAATACTGATAAAGTTGAGAAATACTCATCAAACACTTATTTGGAACATCCCACAGGTGTGCAGGCTAATTGGGAACAGGTGGGTGTCATGATTGGGTATAAAAGCAGCTTCCATGAAGTGCTAAGTCATTCACAAACAAGGATGGGGCGAGGGTCACTAATTTGTAAGCAAATTGTTTTAACAGTTTTAGAACAACATCTCTCAACGAGCTATTGCAAGGAATTTAGGGATTTTAACATCTACGGTCTGTAAAATCATCAAAAAGTTCACAGAATCTGGAGAAATCACTGCACGTAAGCAATGATATTACGGACCTTTGATTCCTCAGGCGGTACTGCATCAAAAACCGACATCATTGTTTAAAGGATGTCGCCACATGGGCTCAGGAACACTTCATAAAGCCACTGTCAGTAACTACAGTTCGTCGCTACATCCGTAAGTGCAAGTTAAAACTCTACTATGCAAAGCAAAACCCATTTATCAACAACACTAAGGAACGCCGCTGGCTTCGCTGGGCCGAGATCATCTAAGATGGACTGATAAAAAGTGGAAAAGTGTTCTGTGGTCTGACGAGTCAACATTTCAAGTTATATTTGGAAACTGTGGACATGGTGTCCTCCGGAACAAAGAGGAAAATAACCATCCGGATTGTTATAGACGCAAAGTTCAAAAGCCAGCATCTGTGATGGTATGGTGGTGCATTAGTGCCCAAGGCATGGGTAACTTACACATCTGTGAAGGCACCATTAATGCTGAATGGTCCATACAGGTTTTGGAGCAACATATGTTGTCATCCAATCAAAGTTATCATGGACGCCCCTGCTTATTACAGCAAGACAATGCCAAGCCACGTGTTACAACAGCGTGGTTTGGTAATAAAAGAGTGCGGGTACTTTCCTGGCCCGCCTGCAGTCCAGACTTGTCTCCCTTTGAAAAAGTGCGGCGCGTTATGAAGTGTAAAATACGACACCGGAGACCCCGGCCTTTTGAACGACTGAAACTCTACATAAAACAAGAATGGGAAAGAATTCCACTTTCAAAGCTTCAACAATCAGTGTCCTCAGTTCCCAAAAGTTTATTGAGTGTTGTTAAAAGAAAAAGTGATAGACTGTAACACAGTGGTGAACATGCCCTTTCCCAACTACTTTGGCACGTGTTGCACAATTTCCCAACTAGTATGGAAACGGGGTTTGTAGATAAGAGGAATATTTTTTTTTGTGGACATTTACGGAAAAATGTCATCAAAATCCGCCCACAACTGTTTGGGTTATGTTGCCAACAAACATACAAAGATCCCCTGGCAAAAACATACCGTATTTTTCGGACTATAAGGTGCACTTAAACTCCTTTCATTCTCTCAAAAATCGACAGTGCGCCCTGTATACGGAATTATTCTGGTTGTGTTAACCGACCTCCAAACAATTTTTTTTGATACATGGTGTATTGATCAATGTGACTTGTAGATGGTAGTTACACATAAGAGATACGTGTAGACTGAAATATGATGCCAGTAAACAACACCAAAACTTTAAATGCTCCATTGACAACAGAGCACATTACACACAGCACTCAAAAATCCGTCAAACGGTTTTAGTATGACTTTGAAGCCGCAACCGCTTGATGGATTGTCGGCCCATTACAGCTACCGTAGTCAGAGATACAAGTATTATGATGGTGTGTATATAAGGACAGAAAAATGGCACCCATTAGCAGACATATTATCTGGAGTTTTTTTGCCACAATATTATGCAAAACCAACGTTTCTTACCTTTTGGTACCTGCTGATGTGTATTTGAGATCTGCATAAGTCCTGAAAATTTGTGCACGTCCGTCATTGTAGTCTGTGGCGATGTCACAGTTGATAAGCTTCTTCTTTTTCACTATCTTCTTGTTATGGGGCATACATCCTCTGCTGTTGCCATTTCTAATAAAAAGTAATGTAAAGTTCTAACTTATATCTTGCCATGGAAGCGCTAAAAACCACCGGTGTAGTCGGTTTACAAAACTCACCCACGAACCTTATTTATTAGTTATTAGAGTGTTTCGGTCGGTCTTTTTTTCACGGGACACATTTCCGGCGTTGTTGCGCTAGTGAGCCACGGATGAGGAGATGCTGCACTGTTATTGATTTAAGTAAAGTCTGAATGTAATTAAAACAGTTTGTTCCATTGTTTGACACCTCTCCTACTCCCGTCCTTGCACGCTACACCGCTACAACAAAGATGATAGAGAAAAGACGCCGCCAAAGGTGAGCCACGTAAATAAGACCGCCCACAAAACGGCACATCCTGAAGCGACTGTCAGAAAGTGACTTGAAAATGGTCTGAAAAACGTAATCTATGCAACATTTTGACCAAGGAACCAACATTACATGTTATGTAGACCACAAGGAAGTGTTTTCAATTTAGAAAAAAATCATAATCACACTCAAATTCACACACACGCTCTCACCCAGAAAATATATTTAAAGCCAACGATGATAAACATCGATTCGTAATTTATTTACATTACTTTACAGTTAAATTGTTAGTTAACTTTTCTGAGAAACAGCTTTTCCCAAACTTGTATAAACAATGTCAACTATAGAGGTCACTGCTTCTCAGAAAGTAAAAGTTGAAAGACACTAAAGTGAACATTATTGTTTTGCACTGTATGTTTACATTGTCACTTAAAAGACATCAACTGTAAGTTTATATTTTATTTTTTATATTTGCTTGAAAGACACGTTCCTGCACAATTACTTGCATATAAATGTATGGAGTAAAAAATAACATTAGAACATTTGAGCATCATGTTTGTGTTCAATTACAGTAAGTGTGTTTATCTTATACTTTCCTTACAGTTCATTTAATACACTACGGCATTTTTTGGGGGACATAAACCACAATCATTTTGTATTGTAGGATTAATACTTTGATAATACCGTATCGTGACATTTTGATACTGTTACATCTCTAATTAGGATGCATAAGACAATTTATTTAAGTGTGTGCTTGTCTCACGTAAGGATTGTGAATAATAGGCAAAATTCTCTCCCAAAAAGTGCAGGCAATAGTTCACACAAAGCAGTACAGTTCAGTTTTCCTCACATTCAGTCTTGAATTGTCCCTGTAGGTAAATCATGTAACACAACAATTTGCCAGTGAATTGAACAAAACAATTAACAGTTACAGTTATGGATGCACCAGTCATTTGTCAAATTCCCATGAAAAAATACATTATCTGCCATTGTCAATAAATGCCTTTCCATGGCGATCACAAAAACGATCCCCTCTTGCTGACACATTATTCATGTTTAGTCCCCCAGTTGACAGAGGCGGCTAGCAGTTAACTGTGTATGTCCATACACAGTGCAGAGCCGCTTCCCTAAGTCAATAGCCACCTCCATTGCAGCAATTAAACTACATTTTTTACAAGTGGGCGAGGTTCAACAAGAAAAAGCAGACAAGAAGGTATGCAGATCACGAAACTAGACGCTAAGGTAGTTTGAAAAACACAAGACATAAGTGCTTTGTAACTTTTAACAGAAGTCTGGATGGAACCGTGTTTCAGCAAAAAAGAAAAAAAATATATATATATATTTTGATATGAATCCAGAGACACGTAGGGTGGTTGCGGGGCTGATTATTATAGATGATTAGTAGACGGTAGTTTTTGCTTTTGTCCAGAAGCAGTCTGAAGTATACTACCACAACTTACACCACAACAAAGCTGGGTGGTTTTGGTCAAATATTGTTGGTACCCTTTTTCAATAGTAATGCAATAAAGTACACTTAGTAGAAACTTTACACACACTAAATTTGGATATAAGGTTGGTAATAGACTGCTAAAACTGTTCACCAGACCACCTGCAAAACATACCAAGGCTGCTCAGTAATTCACTACAAGACACCTAGGATGTGATTGTTTCAGCCCCCGGATCATCAGGGACAAGTGTTGAATATTCAACATGAACACTTGACTTCGACTTGGCACACCTAATACTTAAAGGAGACTGCATCTTATCACGTTCAATGATCACACACAGAGGAAAGCTAATCATTTGGCTCTTTTGTTAGTTCCACTGGTCTGACTAGTCATGAATAGACCATAATGTCATATGTGCTTTCATCTGTATTCACACTTCTGTCAAACATATTTCCTCCAGTCATTTCTTTACAAAAGGTAGATATTCATTATATCTTATATTAACAACCTTTAGTCTACAAAAATCTACAATTTGATTTTATGCCATAGTCTGACAGCAGATATAGATTAGAATACACCATAGTCTTCTCACATAGTATTCTGTTCCGTTCACTGGATGCACAACATTCCTTCTGTTTTGACGCTTGTGTTGCACTAAAGCAGCAAGTGTTGAGGCCTTTCACACTTATAGACCACATGCACTCAAGAAAGTGGAAACACACTGACAGACCACACACTTTCACACATGCACACACACAGACACACACTAAAGACTCTTTACAGCCTCTCTGGGAGGTGTAAAAATAGCTTAATGTTTGAAAAATTGGGTTAAAGAAAATCTGGGTTGAAGACCAGTCCATTTATAAATCTTGTTAAAATTTTACCGGAGTAATCAAATGATGTTTGCTTTTATTTTTACTATAAAGTACAGGTTAATTCCCCTCAGTTTCCAGCAAGTTTGCCAAATGCAACTGTTATGGCCCTGATAGAGCAGGTCATATTGACATAAAACATTTGAACAGCAAGACTTATGTTTACAACCAATTCATCTTAAAAAAAAAAAAAAAAAAAAAAAATCCATTAAGCTTAACAAAGTGAGCCATGAGCCATAATGTCCTCCGTCACCATGGGACCAAAAAAAAGGGAAAAATAATTGTGTTGTATCGAGAGTCAGCAATACCATCAGCTTCTCGAGAGACAGACAAGGCTGAAAACTTGACAGGTCGAAACGGGTTTGATAGAACAAGATAGAAATATGACCAGGGACTGGGCTTGCCGTGAGGGAAACAGCTGATGTAGAGGAGTGAGCAGAGATGAACATTGGCGTGTTTATTTATCTATTTCTTTATTTTACCTTGATTTGCAAAGATAAAAGTGAGTGATGTTGATAAATACTCACATAGCCAGCTTATCAGCAGCTGTCTGGCCTGGGGTTGCCGGCGGTGGCATCCAAGGCTGATAACCCCCAAGGCCTGAGGGATGATGTTGGCAAGGAGTAGGGGAGGGGAGGGTAATGCAGCTGCTGGGTCTATTCTTGTGTACAACCCAAAACCAGCCAGTTGATCATTTGACATGTTGATACATCACAAAGGAGGATACAGAAGTTGGTAGCCATTAGCTTCGGTATGAGGAAGCTCAACCTTCGGGAACTAGTGATTAAGATTGCTAATGTTAAGCCAGACCTAAGGTCGTTTTCTTATGGTCATTTTCTCTGAAGGCAGTAGTATGTAATCACACCTCTTTGAGCAATCAATAGCGTCACCCTCTGCTAGTCTTTACACATATTTACTTGATTTAATTGGAAACATACAAGGGTTCATTTATAACAGGTCAAGATCCAATTAAGAATCTTGGTTCCTACCTGACAACATGGCCTGTATGGCCATGATATAACATATACTACTCAACTAATCAACTACTCAACAGACAACAAACATGAATTTGAACCTGCATACTTTCAACAACATCTGGATGAACGCTGATGTTATAGACTCAACCATGGTGTTTTAGTTATATGAGAAGCACGGAAGGAAGATGACGACAACATGTAACAAGAGGACTTATGCGTGGGAGCCTGTGTTCCTATCTGCAGGTTGTGCGCCTTTGAGATGTAAGTGCACCTGGAAAGCCCTTGACAGATGGTGACTTCAGCACGAGCTGAATCTTGCTTCTTTTCCTCTCTGTTAACCCTCTTCCATGCATTGAAAGTGTTTCGGTCAGCGTTTTGATCAAGCTAGTTTCCTTTTACCGTTGGGCTCTCTTGGTTTGGTCCTTTTTTAGTTATTTGGATTACCAATTAATTGCCCAATTCATCAATCAGGAACTGTGCCGACTTAAATAAGTCATTTAAAAAGAAAAACAGCTACAAGAAGAACAGTATGCCAAGCTCTTATTTATTTGAGCATTTCACTTACTGTAAATTTTTGCCACCTTTGTACTTCACCACAACATATTTCAAGAATTCAACAGTGTTTCTCAATTTCTTTGTCAAAGTGCTGGTACCTGCAACTTTCTTGGGCCCCATGGTGACTTATTTTGCAGTTGTAGTCAATAAAAAAGCATATAGAGTCAGTCACCTACACTTAGGATGTGTATATATAATATACAGGTAGGCCTGGGCCAATATCACATTTTGCTGGGCAATAAGAAAACCTGCAAATTATTGCCAATAAACATTATTATTGTCAACATTATTTTCAGACCATATCAACTATTAATGTAATGGCAGTATATAATAATGCAAGTATACCCTTTTAAATGCAATACACTTGTATTTGTCATATATTTTATCATTGTAATTGGAATGTAAACTTTTAAGTCTAAAAGTTCAATAAAACAAACCAATTTTTTTTTTTATTTACTCTCTCTGTTAGCAACATTTTCTATTTGAATAAAAATAGCAACCAAAAGCAACACATTAGGTTCTGTCTCTGGTAAAGTGGGGTTGGGGAACCATTAAATATACACAACCAAAACAATACATGAAATGGCTGAATAAAGTGTCGACAAACAACATTGCAGTTTAATATTGATAATGTAGGCATAGGTAGAGTTGTACATTACTTAACTGACAATCAAGTTAGGACCTTCGTAAACAAACGTGCAGAGTAACAATATAAACATGACAATATTAGCAGATGTAGTAACAGGTCATAGGCAAAAAAGAAAATTGCTTGGCTGATTCCGAGGAGGAACACCATATGACATGACAACATGACAAACATCCGTCAAATGTTTGCAGCGTTTTTTGAAATGCTAGCTTTTCAGAATATTAAAAGGCAACATTTATTTGACGTTGTTATGTTGTGAACCATTTTGCGCTGTTTATTTTGTACTGACCTTGGGAATACTGAGTCGGGTAGTTGTGTTTAAAGTGGGCATGCAAGTTTGTCATGTTTGCACTTTTTGTTGGCACCACTCTTGAGCATATTCAGCAAACGGGCTCCTCTGTGTTGATGGTCTCACTTTGTTCCAAAGTAGGGCCTGGTGATATGGCCTTTTTTTAATATCTCAATATTTTTAGGCCATATCGCGATACACGATATATATCTCGATATTTTGCCTTAGCCTTGAATTAACACTTGATGCATATAATCACAGCAGTATGATGATTCTATGTGTCTACATTAAAAAATTCTTGTTCATACTGCATTAATATATGCTCATTTTAAACTTTCATTCAGAGAGCGAAATAACAACTAAGTCAATTGACCAAAACTGTATTTATTAAACAGTTATTAAAAAGTGGCACAAACATTCATGTGATTTCCAAAACAGAAAGTGCAAGATTGTCAGAGACATTTTAAAACAAGCTAATAGTGCACTTCTGTGCATAATGTCACTAAGATGACTATCAAAACAACACTAAATTGAGGTGCACTTTTTGTACAGAATGCTACTACAAAAGTTTAAAACAAATAAAGTGCACTTTTGTGCATGATGTCACAAAAGATATTTCAATAACTGTCAAATAAAAATGAGCTGTGAATTAGGAAATCAAATAGTGTTCGTCCTTCGCTATGTGGTAGGTTACTGCGGACATTATCTACTTTTGTTGTTGAGTAGTTTTTTTCATACGGTGTTGTTCTGGAAATGTTTGCCTCGGCATTTTGAGGGTGTGGGCGTGTGGCACCGAATGGAGATGTTGACATGCGTAGTTTCAAGCACCCTTCATTCTCTAGCAGGTTACTTTTCAAATGATGCTACATATTACCAGTAATGGTACTTCTTGTAGCAACACTTTTGCCCGACACTTGACAAATTACGGTTGTCTGTTCGACATATTCCCACTTGAAGCCAAACCACCCCCAGATGATGGACCCCCTGCTGTTTTTCTTGGGAATGAATTATTCCTTCATTTGTTACCATATTTGCACCTTCTTTCTCTCGTATTACCACTCCGCTAGTATGACAGCTAACATTACCCATGCTGCTACCCCCCTGCTCCGCGAGGGCGTATACGTATGTGACGTATGTAAGAAGGTGTGCTTGCTGTCTGTGAGAAGGAGAGACAAGAAGGAGTGGGAAGAACCTGCAGTGTAATGCTAGTTGCTAAAATGAACTGTGTGAGAACGTATACTCGAATATCACAATATAGAACCCGTGATATATCGAGTATATCGATATATCGCCCAGCCCTATTCCAAAGGTTTAAAACAGGGGTCTCAAACTCAATTTGCCTGGGGGCCACTGGATGCAGAAACTGGGTGAGGCTGGGCCGCAAGAAAAGATTTCTTAAAAAAAATCTAACATGCACTTTTTAATGGATTCACCTTCTATGAATGGCTTTCCCACCCTAGCAACATACTTGCCTACCCTCACGATTTTTCCGGGAGACTCCTGAATTTCAGTGCACATCCCGACAATCTACCTGTGCAACCATTCTCCCGAATTTTTCCCAATTTTCACCCGGCTGACATTATTAAGGGCTGCCATGACTGCACTGCCTTTAACGTCCTCTACAACAGTGGTTCCCAACCTTTTTTCAGTGATGTACCCCCTGTGAAATTTTTTTCAATTCAAGTACCCCCTAATCAGAGCAAAGCATTTTTGACAAAAAAAAAAAAAAAAAGAGATAAAGAAGTAAAATACAGCACTATGTCATCAGTTTCTGATTTATTAAACAGTGCAAAATATTGCTCATTTGTAGTGGTCTTTCTTGAACTATTTGGAAAAAAGATATACAAATAAGTAAAACACTTGTTGAAAAATAAACAAGTGATTCAATTATAAATAAAGATTTCTACACATAGAAGTAATCATCAACTTAAATTGCCCTCTTTGGGGATTGTATTAGAGATCCATCTGGATTCATGAACTTCATTGTAAACATTTCTTCACAAAGAAATACATCTTTAACATCAATATTTATGGAACATGTCCACAAAAAGTCTAGCTGTCAACACTGAATGTTAGATTGTTGTATTATTTTTCCACAGTTTATGAACTTACATTCATACTTCATTGAAGTATTATTCAATAAACATATGTATAAAGGATTTATGAATTGCTGCTGTTTTTCAGAATGTTTTTAATAAATCTCACTTGTCCCTTGGCATACCTTCAAGTACCTCCAGGGGTCCGCGCACCCCCAAAAGACGACTACTGCGCCACTACATGTCATCGTGCACGCTTTTACGTCACACAACCAATGTGCCGGCTCTGTATTGTGTTGTGTGAGACTTGTGCAGAACAATGTCAGTGGCTGCAAGTCGTACTTGGTTAACAGCCATACACGTCACACTCAGGGTGGCCGTAAACATTTTTTTTAATACTGTTACAAATATGTGCCACACTGTGAACCCACACCAAACAATAATGAGAGAGAACAAATACCCCGAACACCTTGCAGGGCTACAATATACAACACCTCAACCGACGCAAGTAGGGAGGGTGGGGGTATGGGGGGTTGGTGGTAGCAGGAGTGTGTATATTGTAGCCCAGAAGACTTAGGTCTGCATAGGATTCTGGGTAATTGTTCTGGTGTGTTTATGTTGTGTTACAATGCGGATGTTCTCCCGAAATGTGTTTGTCATTCTTGTTTGGTGTGGGTTCACTGTGTGGCACATATTTATAACAGTGTTAAAAGTTTTTTTACGGCCACCCTTGGTGTGACGTGTGTAGCTGTTGATCAAATATATCTTGCAATCACACACGTGCGTCTCACGTGGCCAGATCCAACGTACAACTGGGCTTGCACGCTGTCAGTTCAAGATGTAGGGGGCGTTAAAGGCCCTGAATATTGTTGATATGGTAAAAATTGACAGGGGCTTTGAGAGAATTGGTGCCCTGAAATTCAGGGGTCTCCCGGTAAAATTGGAGACGTTGGCAAGTATGACGCTTTCAAGCGCCTTTCATATTAAACTCGCGGGCCGCACCAACATTAAATTGTCATATCAAAGCGATGGCCGCATAATAACGTCTCGCGGGCCGCAATTGGCCCGCGGGTCGCATGTTTGAGACCACTGGTTTAAAACCATAATATTCAAAATATTACCAGTCCGAGCGATGGTATTTCGTTTTGCGATCATTTTGTTCAACACGGGACTGTGTTTGTCACAGGTTAATTTGTTGCACTGTGTGATCCTAATAACTCCGCCTCTCTGCACCAAGACAAAATGCACTTAATGAATGACTAGAAGGTTCACACGCTTCTTTTCATTCTGCTATGGTAAAAACGCTCGCAGCTGATGAAATCGATGGAAAGAGTGAATGTTCTTAAATTCCGCAAACACACATGTGCATGGCGGTTATCAACGTTGGAAAAGTTATCAAGTTTATTTTCCTTTACCTTTTGATAATTGACTTATCGAATATCCACCCAGGCCTATATGCTCGCAAAATTACTATTTTCTTACTATTGTTTGGCCGTACAACAACTAAGACAGTGTAAGAATACCATGGCAATGTTTAAGACAAACACAGAATCATAAAAACTATGGTATACGAAAACCGAGGTACCACTGTATTTTGATATATGACTTGGTTTAGTTGAATGTTTGTTCTGGATAGACATGTCTTTTAACTAAAATGTCATTTGATGGTCCCATTAATGAAACCTGATTGCTTTTTTTAACATCTCTTCTGATGTAATTCTTAATGTTCGTATTTATTTTCATTTAAATATATTTAATAACCTAATGATATATATGTATTTGTGTATATGTGTCAAGCTGGTTGTTGACTAGCACTTGCTCCAAAATAAAGAGCTTATTCTACCAAATAACAGTTTATTGTATATCCCCATTACCAACCACATTTACATTAAACCCAAGGGCTATGTGTTCTTTGTTATATTTCCTGATTATTAATTCGAGCACTGCTGCCACCTTGCTAGAGGTTTGTGTATCATTCAAGCATTCAAAAAGAAAATCCCCCTGGCTCTTACCGCATCGACCCCCCTATTGTTCCCATTAAGTAGGATACAATGTGGTTGTCCATGCCCAGATTTTTTTAGTTATTATTGAATGTGTAAGATGATCTAAATTTAGCATGAACTCATCAGCAGTGATGTTTTTGCCCTTTTTGATGCTGTGGGTAATAATCCTTTATATTGTTGCTGTTTGGAATTAAATGAGGCTTTTATGCACCCTGATTCCACATTGCAGCACTCATTAGTTGTTTTGTTGCAAGCAAATGATTTCTGCCTGAAGTTTGACAAAACTTTGTGAGGATGAGCAAGATGTCTTTTGGGAGAAAAACAACAAAAATCACAGAACTGTGTTTATTCTGTTTTCTCCTGTCAAAATGTTCAGCCTTGTGACCTTGCTTGTTACGAATACAGAATCCCAAATAGCAGTTGGAAACTCTTATTTTGTGTTTGCATTCAAGCCATTCATGCGTCTTCATCAGATGTGTCCTCATTAAAGGTGTCGTGGGATGCATTCAACGTTTTATCACGCTAACCTCAATTTTTTTTCCCCCTTTCAGATGGTCACAAGAACAAAGAAAATATTTGTTGGTGGCCTTTCAGCCAATACAGTAGTGGAAGATGTGAAGCAGTATTTTGAACAGTTTGGGAAGGTAAGGCTGCTTTTGTTTTTGTTTTAATAACCACTAAAGATTGTTGCAAGATATCGTCAATGTCTGTACTTTGTCTTGCATTAAGGTTGTTGTCACATACTGACCATAAAAGCTTGAGAAAGTGGTTAACATAAATCTTTTCATTTTTTATACTGCTTGTCTTCATAAGGTTTTGTGGGTAAGCTGGATACTATCCCAACTAACTTTAGGCAAAAGGCGGGGTACACGCAAAACTGGTCGCCAGCAAATTGCAGCACAAAAATAGACAATGACAATTTGCGCTCACATTTATATTTACACCTATGAACAATATTGTCTCCCATTAATCTGATGTGCATTTGTTTTTGGAATTTGGGAGGAAAACCACTGTACCCGGAGAAACCCCACACATGCATGGGGAGAACATGCAAACCCCACAGAGAGAGATACCCGAACCAGGTGCATTTTTAGTTATTTAGGGGCCCAAGGCAAACCTAGTTGACGGGGTCTTCCACATAACAAAAACAACATGGTGCATTACTATGTTGTTAGAAACTACCATGCAAGCTGCAGATAAATGTGAGGTAAGCGGCACCCAGTTTTTTTAATTTAAATGATAGGAACACAAATCATAATTTAATATACTGTAATCCATTTTTCAAAGATCATTATTTAGTTGGCACAGTTGGACCGGATGTGATGGTTAGCGCTATTATAGTGTATGTTGGAAGTGTGTGTCTGGTGGGGAAAAGTAGAGACATTTTTCGAATATTATTATTTTGTTAGCGCATGCGGACCTGATGTGATGCTTAGGGCTGTTATTGTGAATGCTGGAAGTGTGAGACTGATGGTTGCTGTGTTTGAATGAGAGATTGTTATTCATCTGATATTTTGGGGACCCTTAAAAGTGGTTCCAAGCAACTGCCTGTTTGCCTAATGGTAATTCCACCCCTGACCCTAAAAGAGATTCAAACCGGTACTGTACGACCAAGATGCTAACCACTCGGCCGTTGTTTGGCCTGTTTATCAGGACAAAAATGACTGAAAATTGGTACAATGGTACCTCAGTTTGTTAGTAATTCCTTTCAAACGGTCAGACGAAGAGCAACTCATACATAATCCGAACACATTTTGCCATAAGAAGTAACTTTCGTGTCACACAAAACAATGGTCTGCTTGTATTTTTTCACATCGACCACAGGGTTTTCCCCAGCTTGAAATGTACATGTGATGGTGGGAGCATGTTAAATTAAAAGTCATCAATAATTTGCATAATTTTTGGCGCTAGGAATTTTCTTGAAGGCGTCCCTGGGACCCCATCAAGTCATACAAATGGGGTCCCACATTAAATTTTTGGGGTGCTACTTTTTTGAAAGCGTTTTGAAAACAGATGATAAAAGTATGCATTATCTTGTTGTATCTCACATTCTATATTGTGTTTTGGAAAAAGGTTGTCATTAACGTTATTTAATTAATAAAAAAAAAATACCAAAGGAAAAACTTTTATGCAAATCTATTCAGTTCTAAACATTCATTCACTTTCTTCTTTCCTTAATGGATCTAAACTTTACCGCTGCAGGTATGTATTTCTATATTTTATTTAATAAGTTGTACGTGTATTTATTTCAGTATAAAAGTGTAAAACGTTTTTAGCTTCGGTCATTAAGTGATGATAATGTATTGCCGGGCATACATGCATATGACAAATGTAAATGATTATTCTCACCTGTAGGTAGATCATCAGTCGTTTGAAAACCGACACATCTACACTTTCATGGCAAATAATACCAACACACTTAGAAATTTGCAAGTTGGCTGCAATGCCATTTAAAAAGGTGGCACTCAATGCGTCTAGCATTTCATCTCTGGCTTCGTGATGGCCATAAGCTGCCGGTATGCTGGCACCATTGGACTTTTGCAGCTCAATCAGGCTTGGGAACTTCTACAAGGGGAGGTTCTCTTTGGCCAAGTAATACACAGTCCGCAACTAGCTATTAACACTATCTTTTCTTGCCTCCCCTGCTCTTTTCAGCACGCCAAAAATGCTGCTCGACTGCTTTCCAGCCGATTCGGCCAACTAGTGAACCGATTGGTGTGAGAGTAACATATATGTGTGTGTGTGCTCCTTTAAGAATGGCGGTATGTTGGGTGAGTGACGTGTGTAAGTGAGTAGGGGGGCGGGGTTTGGTGTTAGTGGGGGTGTATATTGTAGCGTCCCGGAAGAGTTAGTGCTGCAAGGGATCCTGGGTATTTGTTCTGTTGTGTTTATGTTGTGTTACGGTGCGGATGTTCTCCAGAACTGTTTTTCTCATTCTTGTTTGGTGTGGGTTTACAGTGTGGCGCATATTTGTAACAGTGATAAAGTTGTTTATACGGCCACCCTCTGTGTGACCTGTATGGCTGTTGATCAATTATGCCTTGCACTCACTTATGTGTGACTGTAAAAGATGCATATATTATGCGACTGGGCCGACATGTAGGAAAAACGGACGTGACTACAGGTCATAGAGGACGTTAAAGGCAGTGCCTTTAAGGCACGCCCCTAATATCGATGTCCGGATGGAAATCGGGAGAAATTCGAGAGAATGGTTGTCCCGGGAGATTTTCGGGAGGGGCACTGAAATTTGGGAGTCTCCCGGAAAAATTGGGAAGGTTGACAAGTATGTGTGCAGGACTTTAATCAGCATGGAGGATATCTAGTTGGCTTTGTGGAAAACATAAATAAAGAGCTAATACGAATCAACGGCCTCATCATTATTAGCCAAGAGCAAATCTGTAGGGACCCACTGCTGGGTCAAGTGAAGGGTGTTACAATATATCAACCATGGAGGGAACATCTCCCCCGCGCTCCCCGACCACGATCTGGGAGCCGACAAGCAGGAAAGGTGTAACAAGATGTTTCTTGGTGCCTGGTGAGGCTAGATGTTACATGGTGTGCAAAACATCTCTCCATCTTCATAACTGATCCATTTGCTGAAAAATGGCTCCTGAAGCAAATTTTCATTGAAGCTTCGCTTCTTGGGTTTATTGCTCGCCATACGAAAACAATAATACCGGCAAATGCATTATTTGTGATTGATAAAACTTTCGGCGAATCAAAATTTAAGAAATTGTATCTGAAAGTTCATTACTTTGAAGTCGACCAATAAAAACGCAATAAACGGGGACATAAATTTGACTCGGCAAATATAACCCCAAAAAAAAAAACACTGGCGGAAAACGATAACCGATGAAACAAATCAAGCAAACCGCAAAAGTTTTGACCAAGAGAAGGCAGGGTCGGTAAAAACAAAAAAAATAAAAATTGGAACGCACGTCCTTTGTGATTTCAATGCGTAAAAAGACACAAAGAGGGTGTGTGTGTGTGTGTGTGTGTGTGTGTGTGTATATATATATATATATATATATATATATATATATATATATATGTATATATGTATATATATTATTGCTAAAATATTGTACATACATTTTAAAACTAGTCTGTTATTAGTATTTAGTATTGACATATTTTGGTTATATCGTTTTGCTTTATTTTCATAATTGTTATTATTGCACAATGTAACACAGGTTATATACCAGTGGCAGCTGCTGCTCTTTCAAGTCGGGGAAGCTATTTTTCAGCTACTCTGTAAACAAGAGTACCGTCTCCAATCCCAGATTAAAAAAAATATAATCATGCTAGTTTTTACAAAGAAAACTTCACTTAAAAATTTGTGAATATACATAAGACTTAGATTGATCAGATCTGGCCTCCCAAGTCCACTTGGAGCCTGCTCCGCTCACAATACACTTGAGTCTGTGAACATCTTCAGTCACTAATTAATTCCATTTAATTGTTTGGGTACACACAACGGACTAGTTATTAATGCGCAATGTTTGTGTTAACCGAGGAAATCTACAAAGACTGTAGGTTTGAAGTATTTTTGTCGAAAAAAGGAGAGTAGGGAAACCAAATGCACTGTTTTGTGACTTGCTGTGTGCTCTTAATTAAAAGCCCACTCAATTCATAAAAATACTTGTGTGGAGATTTTAGTTGCTGTGTGGTGCAGCACTTTATGCACACTATTCTCAGGACCAATACCCCGAGCTGAGTGAGGCATATTTGCACGCCCTTTAATACAAGGACATGCCACACACACACATTACAGACACACACACAAACAGGCTTTGATACAGTGGCAGCATTTCACAGATAATTTCCTCACACTGAGTGGAGATCCATTTCCCTCATGTCATATTCCACTTCAGTCAAGGTCACCTTCCACTGATACAGTCTCTGTAACATCAGCACTTGACCTTGAGTTTAAACAGTTTCAGTGAGGATGGATTTTTCATGGGCATATAATGCAGCGTGTCCTGAAGGAGACAAAAGAGCTGTTATGAAATAATGGAAACAGTTATTTTTGGTTCAGACCCAGTATGCAACCAGCTCCCCTCCCCTCCAAAGCCAAGTGTTGTTTTCTCGGCTGGAAGAGAGCAAGGTGGATGACTTTGTTTGGCTCCTTTTCTGTTGAGGATGCTTGGAAGGACCTCGCGTGGCCTGGATGGTTTATTTGCACAATAGAACTCTGCAAGCAAATATACAGCACGACTTTGCAATCAATCATTCTGAGAAAGGGCTCAAAATGATTTTCTTGATTGAATGACATAATTGACTTGATTATACAAAGTTTTTTTCCCCTCCTTGAAGAATCCTCAAATGCTTAGGAGGAAACAAACAAATCAGACTGATTGAGGTAGATGTTGTGCATGTTTTCTTGGTGTGTTTTTAGAGCCTACTTGCAAATGCCTCAATATGTCTGCAGTAGTGCCCTCGCCTTGCGTGAGAGTTCCAGCGATTAGGTGTATTTTTACGGTTGTGTGATTACATGTGGGTCTGTGCGGGCAGGTCTGTGAAAGCTCCGCAAGAGACAAAACATCAGAGGATGGGTTGGATGCAATATCTGCAAAGATGTGGAGCGAAAAATACATCTCAAGATTTAACTAACCTGTCTATCAGTGATATCTATTATACAGCATGTGAGGATTTCTCAAAAAGAAAAAAAAGTAATTTGTTTTCTTCTATATAGAATATTAGTGCAGTGTGTCAATCATTATGTCTCCCGAGCCATAGAGGAAAGACTGCTTGTCTCATTGGCCAAAACAACAGCCAATGAGATGCAGTCACAACATGTGTGTCTAAAAATCTGCCTTTACAAAGACAATAATAATGAATTTAATATACCAATATATATTATCATTGTGGTTGTAGCAGTGTAATACTAAACTACGGACTAAAAGGTGGTTCTGATGTTATTTATCCTTTAAGACAGTGGTTATTAACCTTGTTGAACCCCACAAGTGTCATTCACCGAACCCTTCTTTAGTGAAAAATAAAATGTGTTTATTTTTTCAAATTCAAGACAAAGTTATATGTTTTTTTTTACTAGTGCACAAAATAAACCGTGTATGGACATCACCTTGTTCAATGAACAAAACCAACACAGTGCATGAACTCGCAACACATTACACACCTGCAAGTCAGTAATTTCTGCTGTTGCCTTTGTGAGACCAGTTCAGATATGCGTGGCTTCACTTTGGCAAGTGCCACTCATGTCATTTTCAAAACAACATTTTTTCCTTTTCTTCGTTTTCCACCCAGACATACAATATTAGATCACAGCTCATAAAAAAAAAAACATTTTTCATGATTGTCATTGTAAGTGGGCCAAAACACTTATATTGGAAAATAATATTTTGCAAGTGACTGCTGTCATTTGATTATAATAATAAAACATCCATCCATCCATCCATCCATTTTGTACCGCTTGTCCCTTTCGGGTTCGCAGGGGTGGGGTGGTTGGGGTTGCTGGAGCCTATCTCAGGTTGTAATTTAGTCAAGTTTGGGACAGGTGTGCGGATGGTGTGGCCACAGTGCATGTGCACGTCTGATGTCGCTCAAATGTGTTCCACTGAATGCTCAAGGAGTTTTTGCGTTTGCTCACGCATATGGAACATTGTTTTGGATATCTATGATACGCCGATAGGGAGAAGTTTTTATTTACACGATGACCTCCGCAGTGGAGGCTCTGCCGAACCCCTGAGACCGACTCACCGAACCCCAAGGTGCTTAACTCAGGTTAAATGGTAAATGGTAAATGGTTGTACTTGTATAGCGGTTTTCTACCCCTTTTTAAGGAGCCCAAAGCGCTTTGACAGTATTTCCACATTCACACATTCACACACTGATGGTGGGAGCTGCCATGCAAGGTGCTAACCAGGACCCATCAGGAGCAAGCGTGAAGTGTCTTGCTCAAGGACACAATGGACGTGACTAGGATGGTTGAAGGTGGGGATTGAACCAGTAACCTTCAGATTGGGGGCACGGCCACTCTCTCAACTTTGCCACGCCGTTAAGAACCACTGCTTTCGAAGCAGAAAAAAATAGAAAACATTACTTGGTAAATTCTTAACCCGCTGCCTTCCTCCGACACACTGGCAATTGTGAAAGCAACAACATGCTGGTTGATGTGTGGACTGTGGTCGGACATGCAAGAAACTCAGGTCTAACGTAGCAAAGGAAAATGTGGACTGCGCGTCAACCATGTTGTGGCATTAACATTTTTTTTCTTTATTTGACAAACAATCGTGGCAAAGGGGATTTTAAAGAAACAATTGTATCCACAGAGCCATGGAACTATATTTGCATCAACTTTGTGGCCCCGTTTACTCTGCACACCAAATCTGAATTTTTTCCTCTCACGTGACATATTTTTTTTCCAGTCCAAACGCACCAATATGCTTCAAATCTGATTGTTTTGCATCAGATTTGGGCCACATCAGGAGGTAGTTCGAATACCATTGGAATCGGATTTTTTTCAAATGTGACTGCAGTATAAACAAAAATGCAACCTGAATGCGACATGATAGCGACTTTTACGTCATCTGTGTGCGAGCTACAACATTTGTGTGGTTTTGGTGGGCAGAGTATTTTTTCAGCGGCCAGATTTTTGGTGTATCACAAGGCAATAGTGTGCAAATATAAGCTATATATATATATATATATATATATATATATATATATATATATATATATATATATATTATATATATATATATATATACTGTATATATATATATATATATAAATACATGTTTTTAGGGTATACATATCCTCAAAGCTTGATATAACACAGTTGTTGGGGTCCATAAAATCCCAATTACATTATTTCTGAACGCATTATATTGAACTTCTTTTTGCACTTTTTTTCAAAATAATATAATTAAATTATCCTGATTTATATAAGGTAAATGGTTTAAGTTTATGATTTCCTGTCTTGACGGTGAACAATAGCGTGACTCTGTCTTTAAAGTGTTTGAATCCTTCTCTGCGTTGTGCTTCGTTCCTGCTTCAGTGTTGAGGCGGCATAATCCTGTATCGTCGCAGTTGCACTGATGCATTTCTTTCAAAGGGGACACGCGTCAATGATGCGCTTCAGAAATAACAACAAAAAGGTCTGTTTCATTCTTGATGTAGACAGGTGAAAGAAAATAAAAGCCAACAACGGCATCTTGAAAGTAAACAAACATTTGTCGCATCTGTTTTACGTAAGGGCTTCACGGTGGCAGAGGGGTTAGTGCGTCTGCCTCACAATACGAAGTTCCTGCAGTCCTGGGTTCAAATCCAGGCTCGGGATCTTTCTGTGTGGAGTTTGCATGTTCTCCCCGTGAGGCAAAACAGAGATGTGGACATGTCTCCCAAGAAGCCCGTCAATTAACACCTAGCAGTGTTGTTTCCGGTGAACTCCTGAGAGAAAAAAACTCAAATAGGAAACCTTATAGATGCAAGGCCTCAATCCCTTTTTCCTGGCATAGAGTCTCTTGTGATTACTGTAAAAACTTGTTCAGAGGTATTTATATATATATATAAATATATATATATATATATATATATATATATATATATATATATATATATATATATATATATTTATATATATATATATATGGTGGAAGAGGGGTTAGTGCGTCTGCCTCACAATACGAAGGTCCTGCAGTCCTGGGTTCAATCCCAGGCTCGGGATCTTTCTGTGTGGAGTTTGCATGTTCTCCCCGTGAATAAGTGGGTTCCCTCCGGGTACTCCGGCTTCCTCCCACTTCCAAAGACATGCACCTGGGGATAGGTTAATTGGCGACACTAAATTGGCCCTAGTGTGTGAATGTGAGTGTGAATGTTGTCTGTCTATCTGTGTTGGCCCTGCGATGAGGTGGCGACTTGTCCAGGGTGTACCCTGCCTTCCGCCCGATTGTAGCTGAGATAGGCGCCAGCGCCCCCCGTGACCCCGAAAGGGAATAAGCGGTAGAAAATGGATGGATGGATGTTTTACGTAACTGCCAACAAACGGCGAGCGCTGATGACAATAACGATCATGTTTGGTGGATAGGCCCCCACGTGACGTGAATGGGGGATTGCACTTCAATGCCACATAATGGAGCGTGCACCAACGTTACCTGTAAGGCAGAGGTTCTTAACCCTAAACAAAACACAGCCAAGTAGTCGGCAAATAGTACTAACTTTAAGTCCTTTGTAACATTTCAAATATCGTTAATATAAAGTTGGAACAATTTTGATTTCCGTATAGATCCATGGAGTACGCCACAATATATCTCCAGTCCTTTTGACATACGATCACCTATTTTCACAAATTGCTTCCTGTTGGTTAAGTAATTTACTATCCAGTTTAAGACCAGCCCTCTGATTTCATATTATTCTAATTTATTAATCAATAAATTATGATTTTGTCAAATGCGTTTGTAAGATCCATAAATACTGCCCGCTGCACACTGTTTACTATTTATTGATTTTTTTTTCCTTTGTTATTTAGATTAATGCCATTAATGTTGAAATGTTAGCTCTGTATCCTTTTTGGTTCTCTGCAAGTGTTCCACTTTTATTAATGAAACTGGCCTATCTGTTGTTGAATAATTTTTTGACGATTTTAGAAAATTGTGGAAGTAAAGAAGCAGGTCTATTGTTTTTAATTTGGTGTTTGTCTCTAGTCCTATCATTCAAAATACCTTTGGAAGTTTTTGTCTGGATCTATATATTTTCCAAATCCAGACTTCCATGTCCCACGTTGCAAAACGTTTCCAATTCCAATATGGGTTGAGTACTGCCAGTGATGCCCAAGTCCTCATTTCTTTTCACAACCAAAACTTCCTCCTACCGTCAGAAATTTAATTTAAGTAATATTTTACAGTTTGATACCCAGGTGTGTTTTATTTGTCCTTGTTTTCTCAAGTGTCTTTCTTTTTTGACAATGTCAACACTCCTTTTGGTTGGATGTTCATTTATGTACACATTTGTCCCTTTCAGTTTATGCACTAGCCTTACTGGTGCAATTTAGTCTTTTCTGCTCACAAACTTCATATCACCACTGTTTTTTTGTTTGTTCTTTTGGGCAACGGGTGACATGCCTCAATGCACTGCTGGCCCACTGTTATTGCTTTAGTTTGCAGGAATGTTGTTACCTTCTACTACGTTTAACCATCATCTTGTTCACTGATGTTGCCGTTGTCTGTCCTTGCTGCGCGGCTTCACCTCCAGCCCGCTGATCACCACATCGTTGACGAGAGAAAACTGCTCCAGATCGTTCACTCGTTGCTCCAGATCTTAGATTCCCTGATCGTTGTCCTTATTCTGAAGCCTCAGCCATTTAACCTCCTACAGGAGATCAAGGAGCTGTTTTTGCTGCATTAGGGGTTTTTAAATTTCCTCGACTTCTTTTGATTGTGGGTTCTTCTTGGAGGGCATGCTGGCACTGACCAGTCAAGCCGTGGGTTGCTTGCTAATGACTTAGCTCCGTGAGCTTGCCAGTGGCTTAGCTCTGTCCCTAGAGAGAACAAGCCGATTGGGGATCGAAAAAGCACCAACATCATGAAGGAGTCTTTTGCCAAAAAAGCAATCAAGAGTTTTTCCCTTATCCGAAATCGAGGTCAATAATCCAAAAAAATACTGTCGTTTCACAAAAATCAGTAGCCTGACAGGAAGTGGGGGACAGCGACAACAGTGATCCATATTACCCATCGCTACCTTTAACTCAATCAATCAATCAATCAATGTTTACTTATATAGCCCTAAATCACTAGTGTCTCAAAGGGCTGCACAAACCACTACGACATCCTCGGTAGGCCCACATAAGGGCAAGGAAAACTCACACCCAGTGGGACATCGGTGACAATAATGACCCAGTGGGACGTCGGTGACAATGATGACTATGAGAACATGATACTGTGATACTGATGATACTGATGACTATGAGAACATATGAGAACATGATACTGTGAAAGATCAATCCATAATGGATCCAACACAGTCGCGAGAGCCCAGTCCAAAGCGGATCCAACACAGCAGCGAGAGTCCCGTTCACAGCGGAGCCAGCAGGAAACCATCCCAAGCGGAAGCTGATCAGCAGCGCAGAGATGTCCCAGCCGATACACAGGCGAGCAGTACATGGCCACCGGATCGGACCGGACTCCCTCCACAAAGGAGAGTGGGACATAGAAGAAAAAGAAAAGAAACGGCAGATCAACTGGTCTAAAAAGGGAGTCTATTTAAAGGCTAGAGTATACAAATGAGTTTTAAGGTGAGACTTAAATGCTTCTACTGAGGTAGCATCTCGAACTGTTACCGGGAGGGCATTCCAGAGTACTGGAGCCCGAAATGAAAAAGCTCTACAGCCCGCAGACTTTTTTTGGGCTTTGGGAATCACTAATAAGCCGGAGTCCTTTGAACGTAGATTTCTTGCCGGGACATATGGTACAATACAATCGGCAAGATAGGATGGAGCTAGACCGTGTAGTATTTTATACGTAAGTAGTAAAACCTTAAAGTCACATCTTAAGTTCACAGGAAGCCAGTGCAGGTGAGCCAGTACAGGCGTAATGTGATCAAACTTTCTTGTTCTTGTCAAAAGTCTAGCAGCCGCATTTTGTACCAACTGTAATCTTTTAATGCTAGACATGGGGAGACCCGAAAATAATACGTTACAGTAGTCGAGGCGAGACGTAACAAACGCATGGATAATGATCTCAGCGTCTTTAGTGGACAGAATGGAGCGAATTTTAGCGATATTGCGGAGATGAAAGAAGGCCGTTTTAGTAACGCTTTTAATGTGTGCCTCAAAGGAGAGAGTTGGGTCGAAGATAATACCCAGATTCTTTACCGTGTCGCCTTGTTTAATTGTTTGGTTGTCAAATGTTAGAGTTGTATTATTAAATAGAGTTCGGTGTCTAGCAGGACCGATAATCAGCATTTCCGTTTTTTTGGCGTTGAGTTGCAAAAAGTTAGCGGACATCCATTGTTTAATTTCATTAAGACACGCCTCCAGCTGACTACAATCCGGCATGTTGGTCAGCTTTAGGGGCATGTAGAGTTGGGTGTCATCAGCATAACAGTGAAAGCTAACACCGTATTTGCGTATGATGTCACCTAGCGGCAGCATATAGATGCTGAAGAGTGCAGGGCCAAGGACCGAACCCTGGGGAACTCCACACGTTACCTTAACGTAGTCCGAGGTCACATTGTTATGGGAGACACACTGCATCCTATCAGTAAGATAAGAGTTAAACCAAGACAGGGCTAAGTCTGACATACCAATTCGTGTTTTGATACGTTCTAATAAAATATTATGATCGACAGTATCGAAAGCAGCGCTAAGATCGAGGAGCAGCAACATAGATGACGCATCAGAATCCATCGTTAGCAATAGATCATTAGTCATTTTTGCGAGGGCTGTCTCCGTCGAGTGATTTGCCCTGAAACCGGATTGAAAGGTTTCACACAGATTGTTAGACGCTAAGTGTTCATTTAACTGCTACGCAACAATTTTTTCGAGGATTTTTGAAATAAAGGGAAGGTGAGACACCGGTCGGTAGTTTACCATGAGGTCAGGATCGAGGTTAGGTCTTTTAAGAAGAGGATGAATAACCGCTTTTTTGAATGCTAGGGGAACAGTGCCCGAGGAAAGTGATAAGTTTATAATATTTAGCACTGATGGACCTAATAATACAAAGAGCTCCTTGATCAGTTTCCCAGGAAGAGGGTCAAGTAAACATGTTGTTTGTTTTATTCCATTTACACGTTGTAACAATTCCTCTAATGTTATTTCCTCAAAACGAGAGAAACTATTTTGGAGGGCAGTATCCGCCGTATATACAATCGTGTCAGTGTTAATAGAACCCCGTTGTAGCTGGGACGCATTGTCTTTAATCTCCTTTCTAATGACTTCAATTTTCTTACTAAAGAATTGCATAAAGTCATCAGCTGAGTGGGTGGAGCTACTGGAAGGAGTCCCTTGTTGGGTTAGCAATGCTACCGTACTAAACAAAAATTTAGGATCGTTTTTATTACGGTGGATGAGATTTGAGTAATAATTAGCTTTAGCTAAGGTAAGCATGCGTTTATAAGTTATTAAACCATCACTCCATGCTTGATGGTGCACCTCAAGTTTAGTCGTGCGCCATTTGCGTTCCAGCTTTCTGCATAATAATTTCTGAGCTCTAGTTTCTTCTGTAAACCACGGGGTGCGCTTTTTTGGAGCCTTTTTTAACTTTAGCAGTGCTATGTTATCAATGGTTTCGCGCAGGGCGTCGTTAAAGTTGTTAGTGGGGTTATCAATAGAGCCCACATATTTTGGGAATGGTGCCATTACCGAGGGCAGTAGGTCAGCAAGAGTTGTCGTTGTGGCCGTATTAATGTTGCGGCTGCTATAGCAGTTATTATTATTATTAGTTTGACGAACATGCGTCTGAACCTCGAACTAACTCGGTGTTAGTAGGTCTTCAACAGATCTTTGCTGTTGGGAAGAAACATTAAAAGTTATCACTCGAGACAGTCCAAAGTCATTGCTCTACTGATAATGGTTCAATGAGAGCTTGAAATTATCTTTGGCAGACAACTTTATTTCTTTGGTAGTCTGTTCCTAAAGGTCCATTGAAGACTCGATTGTATGGAAATTAAAGCAGCTCCTCACATAAGAAATCCAATCCAATCAAAGTGACAACCAATCGGATGTCACCTTCATACTTTGCTTTGTTTTCTGTCTTATTTTCAAAAGTGTTTCTCACGTTCTTTATTAAAGTGCTGGATTTTGCAACCTTGTTTCTTTCCAACAGTGGCTTTTTTTGGAGTTGTACTAAATTTTTTATATATTTTTTAAAAGCACAGACAGTGTGTCACCAACGCACGGTATTAGTTTGTTGTATGGCCATACGATAACCGAGACACAAATAACGGGGTAACATTTTTACCAAAAATATGTAAAAAAAAAATTGTCATGAAAACCAGGGCTTAATGAAACCAAAGTATCCCTGTATATATTTATTACACGCCGCATTTGTTTGTCTTCACAGACTATCAGGCCTTTGGGTGTGACGTAGCAAAGGATCTGTGTGTGTGTTAGTCTGTAGCAGCATAAACCAATTAGCAGAATGTGGTCTGCAGCAATGTTGGGATTGGAAACCTGTGGATGGCAAACATCTTGTGTGGCCAAAACTGGGCCATAGGTTTTGTCGGTGACCTTATCACCTCACCTCACCTCCCTTCGCTGCCATCCTAGTCCCTCTCCTGCTATCTCCACTCTGTCTAAAGGTTGGGGGTTGCTTGACAGTTCTCCTCCAACATCAGTCTCAGTGCATCAGTCTCTCCCACCATAAGGATGCAGCACCTGTCTGCGCCTGCCACAACTTCACAGCCTTTGCTGTTTCTTTGTTGCCTTCAATACACACTGAAGGTGTGTGTTTGAAACGATCACAATGGTCATTCGAGCGAAAGTGTGCTTGTCTTTGAATGATTCTCATGCCTCTCCGACGGATTCCATTACTGGGCTAATGGTGACCAAATCCTCCCACCCGTTTTGCCTCTCAGAACAGTACACTTGGAGCCAGCTGGGAAAATCTTATCAGTGTTTGTGCTTCTGGATTGCAATAAAGTCTAATTAATCAGCACTGTACTTGCTGTGCTGTTATGTGCTTCAGGTGCTTTATTTTTCAAGAGAATAGAATGCAACCATTTACAGTTTTACAATTGTTATCCGACTGGTATATTGTTTGCTGATATGTGTACCCTAAAAACATGTATACATGCTTTTCTAGTTATTTCCAGCCAATGTGGCAGCTATAGGTAAGTGACATGAAACCATGAATGTCAGCTTTAGAGGTCTTAACAACCATCAATATGCATTGCGGTGAAAAGGAAATCCTCTTTCTTTACATTATGTTTTGACTTGATTGGTTGAGAAGTTTATTGACATCTTAAAGAATTGAATCCATGCGATGCTTTAAAAAGGCAAATGGATGGCACAAAAAGGCAAAAAACCTATTGTGGTCCACTTGCGACGGAACTGATTTTTAACAAAACCAGATGACATGATAATGACATGATGCCTTCTTATTTCCAAAAGAATAAAACACCTGTTAACATTCCTACTTACACACACCCACAGAAATGTTCCACTGAGGCAAGCACTTGATTAAAGTTGGAAGTCTGTGTGAAGACACCTTGTAAATTTGGATGTGACGTACCAGCTGAGCTCTGCTCTGGCATCAAGATAGCTCTCCACACCGCTAAAGGCATAATTAGCTGTGTGACTAATGCTTCCTCATTGGTTTATTTTGATCAGCTTGGAGTGCATCTCACACTGGCCTCGTTAAGCCAAGCAGAAACCAGTCCAGTTCACAAGAGTCAGTACCCCTCCACTTCAGTCACTTGGCTGGACTTTGCAACGCAGGCCTCAAGCAGACTTTTATTTCCATCAGAACTACTTGCTTCCATGTCACCCGGCGTCCACAATCATTATTTTATGTCCAAGTCGCCCTGGTTCTCATGCTCCACTGGTCTAGAGCCAGCTCCTGGAGGTGTAGCTGAATGGGAGAAAGGAGAGGAGGAGTTTAACCAGTTCATTGCCACTGAGCTCAGGAGGGATAAAGGTAGACATAAAGGTCACCACTGAGTCAGACAAGCAGAGCACAGCCTTCACTCCTTAAAGATGACAGTAATATGATGGCTAAATCAAATGTCAGTGTAGAAACCTTAGTGTTGGAGTGATGGGGAGCACAGCAAAAATATTTATAGAGAGAAGATGAAAAAAGATCACCAAGCACATATTCTGCTTTCAAATTCTAACCCAAAATGAAGCAGCTGGGACAATGTAAAATTATAGTAGCATCAGAAACAAATTCATTAGTTAGTGCATGACATTTGTTCTGAGGCTTTAGTAATCTAATACCACGGCTGACATTTTGCAAGGTCTTAGACTTGGTAAGTGGCACCAACATAACTCTGGGACCATCTGTGAATCTTGTTGTTCATACCTGCCCAGCATGTTTTTGCATCTAAAACATTGGATGATTTCAGTTATTTTTTTTTTGTGTAAAATGAAGTTATACATTGATACCTCAGTTTTCTGTTCCAAAAGGTCAGAATAAGTCCAAATCGTACAAAAACCAAAGCAATTGGTCCTTTAAGAAATTATATAAACTCAATCAAGTAGTTGCAGGCACCAAAAACACATGTAGTAAAGACTAATTTTAGTTTTATGTGCTGAAAACTTTGCTGAATACATATGAGTATAAATTATGTATAAAATCAGACCTGGACAATTATTTTTGTATTTAGGGTCCACATTGCTCTTTAAAATTTGCCAGTGTTTGTAGAAAATGGATGGAATATTCACAGGTCGTATTCTTTATTTCTGATTTTTAACATGACATTGTGAGTTTGTCTTTGTCTAATGTTTTTTTGACTGTATTTTAGCTGTGAAAAGTGTCCCACATATTGATGTATGTGTGCTTGATTTTCATTTTTGAGGAACAATTCAAACATGTGAAGGTTTTTCAGTATTGGTGAAAGAAATTCCGAAAATGCCTTAGAAAAGGAAAAAAATAATAACTCAACACAAACACTCACAATATGACAGATATAAAGCTAAAAATATGACAGACCACCTTGAAAAACTGAATGGAATTGCACAGCCTTTTTAGCTGAATAAAAGAATGTACATGAAAATAAAGAATGTGGGAATTGTAATAATAAATATGAACGATAAAACACTGAATATTAAGAACATAGAAACGCCTGTCCTCTTTACTTCCCAGATGACTGTCTCGAGAGTCGAGATTGATCTATTACAACGAAGAGGAATGCAACATAGCGAATCATGACAACAAAGGACAAAAAAAAAACACCCACTAATCTATCCATCCATCCATCCATCCATCCATCCATCCATTTTTTACCGCTTGTCCCTTTCAGGGTCGCGGATATAATCTATATTATAACACTTTTTCTGCAGAATAAATGTTGTAGAAATCTGCTTCTGTATCTCTCCCTGACACTCCCATCTCAGGCTGGCTGCTGTAAACAAACTCAGCCAACTTTGCTTCTTGCTTCATCTGCTTGGAGCGGCTGTGACATAGATTACCGTAATAACCTGTATATCATTCAAAAGCGCAGATTGCAACCAGTGGAAAACCCTCTATAGTTTAAGATTTACGGTAATTAGAAAAATGCAGTGCACATTGTAGTGGCGGCTCCGGCTTCGATGGTTTAATTTAGAAAAATGATTTGAAGACGTCTGGTTGGCCGGAATGAAAATCTTAACAGGCCGCAAACGGCCAACGGGCCGTAATTTCCCCAAGTCTATATTAAATTGATGCATCACTTTTACCTTTATTGATGAATTGTTGGCAAAGACAGTGATCATTTGTTTTTAATCAAAACACTAGAACCCACAGCTTTCTTTGGTCCCAAGGTGGGATATTTTGCACTTGAACATAATAATAAAAAAAATAGACATAGTTACAATTGCGTGAGATTTTTTAATTAGGCACTTGAATCTGCAACATGGTAAGCAGGCAAACAAAATAGTTTGTTTTGTGCAATGTTTGGCCATAGGATAACGCATACATTATAGAAAAACACAGGCAGATTTCTGGGTGGAATTTGGGCCGAAAACTGAAACATACAATGGTAAGGCTTGCAAAAAATGTTCCCACTGTAAAGCAGACAAGAGCGGAACATGCGTGCGTGTGCCAATGTCTCCAAATGATCTGTTTCCATTTTTGTTACCCTTCTGTTAGCATACCATCACAATGCAATGCTACCAAAAAGATGGACGTACTATTATCTACTGTCCTGAGGCTTTACGGAAAGGAATGGAGAGAAAATAGCAATTATATTTTATGAGAGAGAAAGGAATGAAAAACGTTTGAATTAGCACACATTTTGTCAGTAGACAGCACTTCAGTATGTGAAAATTCATTTGTAAGTTTCACTGTTTGGGCTACTATAAAGTCACTGTGTGCATAGTCACTGTGTGGCGAGCTCAACAGAACTATATCGCTTTATTGGCATTATTCTTTGAAATTGCAACCATCAATTTTATTCCTTCTGTCTGATTGACAAAATAGTTCTTGAATGTGCACTTAAACGGATTAAAGTGACGGGCGCTAGAAGGAGAGCGACAGTCGAGCCTGTGTCATGTTCATGCGCTGAAACAGAGGACACGGATGAATAATGCAGAAAAATGCACTTTAAAAGAGGGAAAGGAAGCTAATCAAAAGGCCACAGTCCTTCATCCCACTTCCTCAGCTGGTGCAGGTGCACATTTGCATGCCATTTACATGGTAGCTCACAGTGACCACAAGCCTCGCCAATGATGCTGTGTCCATCATCAGCTGACGTTCTGTGATTGTTTTTTCCTGCTGCCTCAACTGACCTAATCAGTTTGGAGATATTGTCTGTTTCCAGTGATTATAAGGAGTGATCAGACCAGCCATGATGGAGCTTGTGTCTCTCTTTGCCGATTTGGCCAGAGGCTTCAATCTCATTGCAGTCACTTGTAGTTAGTGACTTAGACTAGCAGAGAGAAGGGCAGAGCAATACAAATGAATTGGCTATGAATGTGGATATGCTAGTGGCGCTGGAGGGACACATGAGGGAAAAGGGCCAGTTAGAAAAAACATTTTATACCCCCCTTGACCTTTATTTGCCCAGTGGTCCAGCAACATTTCCAACAGCTTTTTAAATGGTCGCTGAAGAATTGAGCACTATGCAGCATTCACATCCTTCTTGTCTTGGTGCATGCCTGATTTCAAATGAGCAATGATCTGCTGAGGCTATTTCTGCCCTTATGGTAGGTTACTGTATTTTTACCTTGAGGGTCAGACCTTTAATTTACCATAAGATAGATTTCTTACTGTCCTTAGAATTACCTAACACATCACCTCCTAGTTGACGTGGTGCACTGTAGGCGACTGACAAAGAGCGCTCAGAATCGGAGATTGGCACCTTTCTGTAGGTCCCCGGTCTCATCTCCCAGCTGTCGGTCCTGAAATGGATCCCCTGGGATAAGCCGGGATTGGCTTGATTGTGTTATCGGCCACTGATCGGGTGATTGAATGACAAAATTTTGAGCCCGCTGTTCTGCTTTAAAGAATGAAATGTTTAAAGAAGATTGACTGTGATTGCATCAAATCTGGCACCTGCTCAAAGGGGTCAATCAGGTGGCGGCAGGAGGCTGTGGCGCCATTGTGACATGAAACGGGGGCTGCGAATGCACAGGCCGGGGTTCATTGTTGCAGGTGTTAGACGGACGCTCGCACGGTGCCACGGATGCCTTTCAGCAAGGGAGCGGTTGAAAAGTGTCATCAGAGGAAGTGTCATGAGTAATTTGCAGTTGTCTTAACATCAGATTAGTGCGCAGGCGTCTATATCAGCACCTCCACTTCTGCCTTGGGAACACCGCGTGGGAGAAGAGTTAGTTGGGAATTGAGACTCCTAGAAGGATTTATTATACTGATGGATGAGAGACATCTACAGTGGTGCCTAGACGTCGGAGTTTAATTACTTCCACCAGGAGGTTTTGTAGCCGTTGTTGTTAGTTTGTCTGTTAGTTAGTTAGTTAGTTAGTTAGTTATTTAGTTAGTTAACAAAATATCTAAAAAAAGGCATGAAAAGGCATGATTTTAGGCCTTAATCCGGATTATTTGTACTACGTTACCTACTTGCGTTTACTTAGTGCATTTTCTAGATTCTAAGTATAATTATCTCTGCAGGACGAGGCCAAACATGTTACGAACCAACAGCAAGCCAGGAGCAGGAATGCTAAAAGCTAGGCTAACTGCTAAGCTCGCTTGAAACAACACCAAAAAGAAAATGCTTAGTAAACTTTCAAAAGTGTCGATGGAACCAGATTACAGCGGAAAGTATGCAGTAGTAGGAAATTACCAAGTAAATTAATGAAGAGTCTAGAGAGAGGATATTGGTGTGTCAGAACTGTTGCAGTCACTACACAACACGTAGAGGATGGGTGATTGATCCATAAAATGGTGGTGTTGATACCAGACAAAATATCAGTATACCATTGATAGAAGAGTATTAGGTAGCTATTTTTATTTTTTCAATAATTTTGTTGCTGCTTTTTTTAATGTATACAAATGTAGATATTAATTCCTTGGATGGACACAGGAAGACTTTGAGGGCAGAAACCAAAGGATTTAAATTGGGATTTAATTTTGTTTAGCTATTGTGTACTATTGACATTGTTTTGCTCAAACAATTGTATGTAATACAAGAGAATAAATAACTACTTTATATATTGTGTTGATATTGTTACTCTGTCAGCATCACTAACTAGAGCTGAATGGTATTCCGATATTACTGTTAATACTGCAATATTTTAGAAAGACATATATATTTGAGACAATACCGGTATCTTTGGATGTGTCTTTCGTACGGCGGGCACAGCACAGGTCATTTCCTTTGGCTAAACTCCGCCCCATGCGTGTTTACGTAGGCTTCTCTGACGCACAATTATGCAACAAAACAAACTTTTCAAAAGAATATGGCGCCCATTGTGCCGACTTCTCGACACCCGAGTAATGCAATGCTTTGGTCTCCGACTGCATTTGGCTATTGGTGAATGACTACAGTTTTATTTACACATAAACTAATTTGCTTGGAAACTATATCTCTCCTTGCAGCGACTTTATCACTAATCTCATCTGTTTGTGTTGTTCACTTCTTGTAAGCGAGTTAGCACAGCAGCTTGCGATAGCTCCTCTGGGACGGCGTGGCGAAGTTGGGAGAGTGGCCGTGCCAGCAATCTGAGGGTTACTGGTTCAATCCCCACCTTCTAGCATCCTAGTCACGTCCGTTGTGTCCTTGAGCAAGACACTTCGGCCTTGCTCCCGATGGGTCCTGGTTGGCGCCTTGCATGGCAGCTCCCGCCATCAGTCTGTGAATGTGTGTGTGATTGGGTGAATGTGGAAATACTGTCAAAGTGCTTTGAGCTCCCCTTAAAAAAGGGGTAGAAAAGCGCTATACAAGTACAACCATTTACCATTATTTATACCTCTCTGCTGCTTGTCCATTGTCTCGTTGTTTAGTTACTCCTTGGCTGGAAAATGCATCTCCCCATAGCTCGTACGGACTAACAGTATAGTGGCTGGGTGGCTGAAGAGTAGTTTCAAACTTAACAGCCAGCAGCTTTTAACGCACTGAGTGAGTGAAAGCTCCATCTATCCCTGTGCACCACCGTGAGGCTATAACCCAACGTTAATGAACAACATTAACAAAAACTGCTTTGACATAGTAACAGCTTACTGATTCATTTATAAGAATAAGCAACACGTTACGTTACTACTTACAACAATAATAATCTAAGCACTCTCCACACTGGTTATCTAGCCATAAAACACTTATGCAATCTTAAACACTCTGCATATTTTGTTTAAAATTAAAATATATATCGTATATCACCATTCGGCCTAAAAATACTGAGATATCAGTTTTGGTCCATTTTGCTCAGCCCGAGCACTTACCATAAAAATAGGAAACATTTACAGTTAATACATGTGATTGGTACCTGTATTGGTATTGACCAATCTCACTCATGGATGATCGAATTTGGCAGCTTAATGGCCTACTGAAACCCACTACTACCCACCACGCAGTCTGATAGTTTATACATCAATGATGAAATATTAACATTGAAACACATGCCAATACGGCCTTTTTAGTTTACTAAATTACAATTGTAAATTTCCCGGGAGTTTCGTCTTCGAAACGTCGTGTAATGATGACGTGTACGCAAGAACGTCACAGGTTTTTAGAAAGTATGAGCGCTGCACACACACACAGCTAAAAGTTGTCTGCTTTAACGGCTTAATTATACAGTATTTTGAAGATCTGTGTTGCTGAATCTTTTGCAATTTGTTCAATTATTGGAGAAGTCACAGTAGAAAGAGGGAGTTGGGAAGCTTTAGCCTTTAGCCACACAAACACACGGTGATTCCTTGTTTAAAATTCCTGGAGGTGAAACTTTTCTATGGATCAGAGCGCGGTCAAGAGAACATGGATCCCTACCAAATGTCAACCAGCAGGTTTCGGTGAGAAAATTGTGATTAAAAAGTCAGTTCTTACCGGAGAAAAGCTGAGCTTGTGCCGTCCATAGCTGCCCTCGGCTCCCCTGAGACCCTGCGCGTCAAGACACCCGTGGAGACACCCTTCCGAATATCAGGTACTATTTAACTCACTAAAACACTAGCAACACAATAGAAAGATAAGGGATTTCCCGGAATTAACCTAGAAAATGTGTCTAAAAACATCGGAATCCGTCCCAATGCAATCGTGTTATTTTTTTTTTTTTACTTAGTTTTTTTCTAGTCCGCCGCTATCAATATCCTCAAACACAAATCTTTTATCCTCGCTCAAATTAATGGGGAAATTGTCGTTTTCTCGCTCTGAATAGCATTTTTTGTTGGAGGCTCCCATTAAAAACAATGTGAATATGTGAGGAGCCCCCAAACGGGTGACGTCATCGTCTGCGACTTCCGGTAGAGGCAGGGCATGTCTCTTTGCACCTAAAGTTGCGAACTTTATCCTGGATGTTCTCTACTAAATCCTTTCAGCAAAAATATGGCAATATCGCGAAATGATCAAGTATGACACATAGAATGGACCTGCTATCCCCGTTTAAATAAGAAAATCTCATTTCAGTAGGCCTTTAAAACCCTTATCGGAAAAAAACTACTACAAAGTACGACAAACAACTACAGTACTTTTATAAAGTAATTTACTGTAATAATAATATACAGCATTGACTTTGGGTAGCACACTTTTTTGGTGTCTCCTGAAAGCTGCTTCTCGTCAAACACCACATCAGCACAGCTCCCAACTCTTCTGGATTCTCTGGAAGACTTCTGAAAAATTGCAGTCATCTACCGAATTACGACTCAATTAAAATTTTGATTCTGACTATTGTTATGAATATAAAATACTCCAGTTTGTCAATGAAATTGTGATAAGATACATATATCTTGTGTGAATGCGTTGTATTAATCTTTGGATCAAAGCATTACAGAGTACAACTTGCTAGCATACATCACCAATTGCTGGCAACTTAGTATAACCACATCAGTTATGACCACAGATATGGGCTCGGACAAGCTTAAATCCAAGTGGCACGAAGGGAATACTATTATTTTTCACACTACTGTAGTTTGAAAATTGTACGTAACAAATATTTGACTGACCTGACTTATGACTACACTGATTGAATTTTTAAGATACTTCAGTTGTTATTTTAAGTAGCACCATTATATAGAAAACGTACCATTTAAGACTATTCTCAATAAAAAGCAGGCAAGGAAAGCAAATGCATTCATGTTCATTGGAAGTTGTTTGGACATTAAAGGGGAACATTATCACAGTTTCAAAAGGGTTATAAACAATAAAAATCAGTTCCCAGTGGCTTGTTTTATTTTTCGAAGTTTTTTTCAAAATTTTACACCTCCCGCAATATCCCTAAAAAAAGCTTTAAAGTTCTTGATTTTCGCTATTTGCGATGCGACTGTCCATTTCCCTGTGACGTCATACAGGGCTGCCAATACAAACAACATGGCGGTTACCAGAGCAAGATATAGCGACATTAGCTCGGATTCAGACTCGGATTTCAGCGGCTCAAGCGATTCAACAGATTACGCATGAATTGAAACAGATGGTCGGAGTATGGAGGCAGATAGCAAAAACGAAATTGAAGAAGAAATTGAAGCTATTGAGCGAATAGCTATTGACGCTATTCGGCCATAGCATGGGTGTACCTAATGAAGTGGCCCATAGCATGGCTGCCTTATTAGCATTGCCGGTAAAATGTGCGGACCAAACAAACAGGACTTTCACAACCTGTGACACTGGAGCAACTTAAATCCGTCGATTGGTAAGTGTTTGTTTCGCATTAAATGTGGGTATCTAGTATTCAAATGTACATACAGGTAGTGTAAATAGCATGTGAGCATCGATTAGCGCAGCATGTTAGCACCGATTAGCTGGCAGTCATGCCGTGACCAAATATGTCTGATTAGCACATAAGTCAACAACATCAACAAAACTCACCTTTGTGATTTCGTTGACTTAATCGTTGCTAATGCATCTGCAGGTTATCCATACATCTGTGCCATGTCTGTCTTAGCATCGCCGGTAAAATGTGGGGACACTCGGGCAAATTCAATGGGGGTCTGGCGGAAGATTTCTTGCCAGTGGTGCAACTTGAATCCCCCCAGGTTATTGTTGTTACACCATCCGACAACACACCGACAAGGCATGATGTCTCCAAGGTTCCAAAAAATAGTCGAAAAAACGGAAAATAACAGAGCTGAGATCCGGTGTTTGTAATGTCCAGCTTTTCGGGATCAGCAGTTAATGGATCTTGCAGAATTATTCCAATGCTATCCATGGGAAACCAGTATGAAGATTACAAATGCATAAACATCTAAAAAATAGACATAATTCCTACCAAAAAGAAGCATTCAAATTTTATTGTAGCCGCCGTATGTGCTTAAAGCTGCTTTTGCATGTCTAAAGCTACAATGCAGCAAAAAAAAGTATAGTTCCCTACAAGTGTTTGCGATAAGTGATGAACTAAAAGTGTTGAAAAAAATGGTTTGAGTAGCATGCTGACTTTCTTGAGCCACCTAAGTAGTGAGATCAGGGCCAGCGGCAACTCCAGCTCAAGTCTGACTCGATGTGCCTCCTACATGTTGCCTAGTCTTATTCAAATCACTGGCTAAATGCTCTGGCATAGAAATGTGCACTATGTGCTGGAATCTGATCTGAAGGGCTAATGATGTCTCAAAAGTTTCACTTATCTGAATCACTCCAACGATCGCACTCATGTGCGAGAGTGCCTGTCTACATTGCCTAAGGTCTGGCAAAATCATTAGGGCCTTAAAGAAATCCACTATCATAAATCCAGTTGTTAGTAACTGCTTGTTGGGTTTTATTTGCTGTACAGTGGGGACTAACATTGGTAGAGACAGGCTCATTATATTCAGACATATTTAGCTGCGAGGGAGAAGGTAGGTCAAACAAAATGCAGCACTTACAAAAAAAAATGACTTTGCAGGGCCTTTAAGTTTTGGTGTCCTTCCTCATTTCTTTTTCAGAAACTTTGTGTTTTGCTTTGCTACATTTAATGTTTACATTCTAAAATCACTATGCTTTGAACTGAAAATACTTTCTTTTGTGTCCGGGTCACATTGTTGCGGTGGCTACGTTCCCAGGATGCAGCAGGACAGTAAGCAGCAGAAACAGCATGCAATTAAGAGTCTTTTAATCCAATATCAAGGTATAATACAAAATAACTTGTGCTGCTCGGAAGCGCACGGGCAGCCCATGGCAAAGCTTATTATTGCATAACAAAATGATAGTCAAAAGTACAAAACACAAGGATAGTGAGTGATGTAAACAGTCCCATGTGGCGAACAACGGCCTTGCGCCGAGTGAACGCCGAGACGGGTATATAACAATGCGTGATTAGTTGCGGCAACAGGTAGGGACACTAATCAATAAACAGACACTAGATTGCATGATCAGTGCACCTAGCAACCAGAACGTAAACAAAGGAAGAAGAGCTGAAAGAGAAATAGACTTTAAACTAGGAAAACTTTAACAAACACAAAACAAGATATGACCTGGCGTCAGGCAAACTCGGCAGTTGCATAGGGCCCCCAGCTGAAAGGGCCTGACAACAACTAGTCCATCCATCCATTTTCTACCGCTTGTCCCTTTCGGGTTCGCGGAGGGTTCCGTAGCCTATCTCAGCTGCATTCGGGCGGAAGGCGGGGTACACCCTGGGCAAGTCGCCACCTCATCGCAAGGCCAACACAGATAGACAAACAACATTCACACTCACATTCACACACTAGGGCCAATTAAGTGTTGCCAATCAACCTATCCCCAGGTGCATGTTTTTGGAGGTGGGAGGAAACTGGATTACCTGGAGGGAACCCACGCAGTCACGGGGACAGCATGGAAACTCCACACAGAAAAATCCAAAGCCTGGGATTAAACTCAGGACTACTTGGCAACTTCGTGTTGTGAGGCACATGCACTAACTTTTGTTCCACCGTGCTGTCACAACAACTAGTCATGTATTAAAATTTAACAGCAACAACAACTTTGTGAGTCTACCAACGGAAAATACAATGACACTATCGAAATGAGGTTAAAGACACTACCGGCAGCCCCTTCCAGTAGCCAAAAGTCTCATATGCGCAATGACACTGAATATTAGTAATTAATTAATGGCAGTGACACTATAGCACAGTGTCAACGACATTGTCAGAATCCCCCTCAGGGGGGCCCTTATCGCGATGTAATTTGAACTTTTGCTGACTGTCTGTCAAAATACGGTTAAAAAATTAGACAAACTTACCCCTTCAGGAAGCCAGAAGTGGAGGAGGAAAAAGAACAAGAAAGAGAAGAAATAGCAAAAGACCGGTAAGACTTCTACTTTGAGGCTTTATGGCCACTTTGACACTGCATGAACGCCCCTCAAGCCTACTGTTAATGTTAATATCAATCATGCACGCCAAAACAGCAAAATGTGTTTTGTTAACCCCATAGTTCCATAGTCAGTGTAATGAACGTAAGGATAAGCTGTGATTTATTTGAAAGCCATTAAAAAAAAATGAATAAATATAAACTAGCCAGGTGATTTGCTCAAATTCCTATGCCCCCCATACTTGTTGTCTCTGACACCAGTTGTGATGAAAGTACAGTGTAATTGCCCTTTTTAACACATTACAGTAAATGTTACATGTATACAGATTGTACAATGTACATACATACATACATACAGTACATAGATACATACATACAAACATATTTCATCTTTTGTTTTACACATTCACAGTCACTTATGGACATGTTATTTTTTCAAATATAGGGCCTGTGCATATATATATGTAACAAGTGCTCAACTGTTGAACTCAAGAACTCACATGCATGCAACATTGTTGAATTATTTTGTATTTTCCCAACAGTGTCATGAACTTACCCTCCAGTTTCTGAGAAGGACAAAGATGAAGAAACCATAGCCCAGTCTGTATTCACCACATCAACGCCGTTTGAGTACATACCAATTACCAGTGCTAAATTCAACAGAAGTTTTGAAGTATCTTCAAATAGAAAAAGTATGTTCACATTTTACTTTTTAAGAAACTAAAGTTATTTTCAGTGTGAATTGTAAATATTGTATGAGTAATATTTGCACATTTTATATTATATTTTTTTATACATATTTATATTTATTCATATTACTCTGGCTTTTGTATTATTGTTAATTACACATTTGATAGAATGTACACATATTGATATACATATGTAATCATTTTTATGTAAAACAATCCTGTTTTAATAAAAATAATTTAAGACTGAAAAAAATGAGTGTGAGATGTTCTTCAATTTTGGGCTGTGGGAGAAGGCGGGGTTAAGGGCAAAGGGTGCCCCAGGTACCTCCTTTGCTTAGGGCCCCCAACTACCTTGAAACGGGCCTGCCTGTAGGGACAGGTCATGATAAGTTGTATGCCTTGATTGTGCATATTAAGTGGTACATCAGTGTCCGTTAGTAATTAGACAAAAATCAAATGATACCTATGACCAAATCAATTTTTTCAATTATAAATAGACACCCGAAACTGTGAACACAAAACACATTTTATAGAGAATGATTATGGTTACATGTAGTCTTGTGTGATAATACAATATGTATTATAGTACAACCTAAAAATGTCTCGTACTATTTGATTTATTTTGTAATTCTAACGTCTAATATAACTGCAACAACAATGCCACTTTGCAGCAGCATTTTTTTCGACACTTGAAAAAACGTAGATGGAACGTGACGGAGACCACAATGGAAGCAAAACCAACGAAACCCAAAGAGGAATTGATGACAAAAAGATGGAAAAAAATGTTTTTTGTTTGGATTTAAAAAGTCAGACTTGGACCAAACAACATAGACTAATCTGCTAAAAAAAACAAATTTATGTTTGCGACTTTAAGACTTCTATTCTTTCCAGTCACTTGAAGACACGACACAAAGAACAGTAAACAAACTGTTAAAATGTGACGAAAAAAACCTCAAAAGCACAAAGAGATGAAAATAAAATACAAAGCCTAACGAGCCTAACTTTGTTGTCTAAAGGCACCGTCTATGACCAGCAGTTCTGCAGACACTGAGCACATACAGATGCAATCTCTAAATGTATGTATTGACATGACCTAATAGTCACTGTCGAAAAGAAGGGCTGGTACTAAAATTACCTTTTACATTTGTTTTCATTGTTCAGCCATTTTTATATGTGATATATGTATTTTATAAACAGAAGGAGTAAAGATCAGTGAAATTGGCATTAAAATTACGTTATCAAGAAAATTACTTATTTCGGGATACACGGTATAATTTTGTCTATATTGCATAGCACAAGTTAATACGTTGCCAAAAGTTTTTTTTGAAAAGCACAACAACTTGTGGTGGAACTGTGTCAGTTAGCAAATAACTACTGTACAGAGGCAACCGGTGATGATGTCATAGAGGTGCGATGAAGCTGGGGGAGAACGACTTGTGACTTGGTGGGGAGTTGAGAGCAGGTTGAAACTGGTACGTTTTGTAATAGATGAGGAACACACTTAGACAAACTTTATTGATCCACAAGGGAAATTGTTCCACACAGTAGCTAAGTTACAAAGGATGGAAAGGATTGTGCACAAAGGGCACACAAGGAGGACAAAAACCACCAACATGTGAGATTGTTTGTTTTTTTACTCTATTCTGGGTAATGATATATGGGAAAACAGAACAGTTTATTGTTTGACAGTACACCAACTACCATGGTGTATGGAAACCAGGGAAACCAAATCTTACAAAAAAAAAAAATGGGGCGTACCAAATCCTTAAAACAAATGCCACAATACTTCTTAGAAATGTTTTTTTTAGGTCATTGTGTTTTTCATACATGTATCTTGAGTTTTTTCTTGATTGACTTAAGATCATAATTGTCATAAAATGTAGAAAAAAAAAAAATTGCGTTGAAATATCCTGTGCTCCTGTTATCAAGTTTAACAGCATTTTAAATATCTCCACTCAGCTTTGTTGGCACAAGGGGTCATTTCTTGTTCAATGTGTGTTATGTGTAAATACTGGCGGTGCATTGGAACCCGTTCAAGTTGGTCACTTTTATGCTGACACCCAGTATGTTTACCAACATTTCAAGAACTTTTACATCATGATTTTCTTTTCCTAAAAGTTCCTGCGTAAGTCAACTTTGACATACATGGTCAAAAATCAAATTAGAGACAAAAAGGGGTTTATTTTTTTTAATTTATTGTTGAAGTGTTGTAGTATTGTCCACTTTTTCGCTATTGCAGCTGTGTTGGAAATGGGTATAAAATATCACTAATGCAGAAGAACGATTCCCTTAGGTTGACAATCATATCCTATGGTTATCACCCATTTTCTCTATGGCTCCGTGGCTTTTTTATGGCTATTCCCGGTTTTGTGTACCTCATGTCAACGTGAATCATCCGATCTGAGGAAAACCTGACATATAAACGAGTTCTACTTAATTGCATTTAAAGAACTATATGTCTAAATACAGAAATCTGACCCACATTAGCATGCTCACAATTACATACTGTCGCTATTTCGTCAACAAGTACAAGATTCATACCACAATTTAACCTCGAGCAACTATGACTACGGTATTTGTCTTAAACGAACAAATAATCTAAAATATGTTGCATCTTGTAATATTAATTATTAACAAATGTAATTTATGTCTGCGAGTGACAATAATGGTTTGCACCAAATGTCCAAACATGATTAAGTAAACTGTACATTAGATTTACTGCAAGTAAATCTAATGTAATAAGAGTTGGATTCAAACATTTTGTAATGCACCGTTTATGACATTTAAACAGTGTGTGGAACTGTACAAATACCACTTGGAAATATCACAGGCGCTCTAAATTTGTATTGCACAAAAAGGTGATGATATTGAAAGGGAATGGAAAGGTTAACAAAATGTGGTATCAACACTGCATCTTAAAAATGCTGAGGAGATGTGCAATCACTTTACACGGGGTTTGTAGTTTGTTAAAACAGACAACACATTTAATGGGTTTAATGGGGGTCCAGCTTTGGATGCCCGTGATTCATTTTGTTACGCCTCTGTGTTACTTATGTAAATTGTAGCCGTCTTTCGCTAAGAGCACAGTTTTGAGGTACTAAAGTAGTAAAAATAAATATCGAATGTCTCAAAATAAATATGTTCTACTAGGGGTGTAACAGTACACACAAATTTTGGTTCGGTACTTACCTTGGTTCAAAGGTCATGGTTCGGTTCATTTTCAGTACAGTAAGAAAACAAGAAAATATATATTTTTTGATTATTTATTTTACAAAATTGCTAAATATTCCACCAAAAAATATTTTTTTTAGTGGAATATTTGATGTGAAGTAATCGGAAACTTGGATAGGTCAATAATTCATAATAACATTGATTTTGATTCAATATTATGTTTTGAGCAATGACAGTTTGAAAGAAAAAAAAACAGCCTTGTTTTATTAGTCAACGTTGCAACTTTTTCTAAATTACATTTAGCCTTTAAGCTTTTTTATTTCACTTTTGTTCATGTTTTTGTTTATTTTAATAGTATTTTTAGAATGTGCCGTGGGCTGTTAAAACATTAGCTATGGGCCGCAAATGGCCTCCGGGGCACACTTTTGACACCCCTGCTATAGATAATAAAAAATAAAATCTGATAAATCTATGGGTAAAAAACAGAGCCTGGCGACGCATGCGCGTTTATCATAACTCTCTCGCTCTCTCCGTCTATGCCCCTCCCTCACAAATGTTGCTGCGTGCAGCACTTTTTTTTTTTGTTTTTAACCCCTTTTTAACCCTGAATGTACATTAAAAATACACGCAACCCTAACTTAAAATGCCGGACATTCGAGGCATTTAAGAAACTCCACCTGGGCAGCTCCGTAAAGAGGACATATCCCGTCAAAAGAGGAGGTGTGGTCAGTCTATCATAGCCCAGTCGTTGCTAGCATGCCGTGTGTTGTTGTTTTTTTGATTGATTGAAACTTTTATTAGTAGATTGCACAGTATATATTCCGTACAATTGACCACTAAATGGTAACACCCGAATACATTTTTTACTTGTTTAAGTCGGGATCCACGTTAATCAATTCATGGTGCCTCGGTGTGCATTGTTTACACAACGTGCGGTGCGCTACTTAATATGTCCGTGTCGTTCGCTACACCTCCGAACCGAACCGAAACCCCCGTACCGAAACGGTTTAATACAAATACACGCAGCGTTACACCCCTATGTTCTACTATTTCGCTTCTATATCGGATTTCTAAATCAGAGAAGGAAGAGGCACATGTATAAAAGTTAATCAAATAAAATAAAACATTTCACTACTTAACCTTTAATTCACCTATCTCTGCATTTGATGGGAATGGAGATGACAGCTGCATGTGTAACAGTCAGCAGAATAAAAAAGAAAGAGCATAAAACCATTGAGGCCACTCAAATGAGATATTTTACTCAACAACCATGTGAAAAAAGAACACCCCCATGATGTAACTGGTCGGATTATTTATTAATTTATTTATACAAGTGCGATGTGGTGGCGACTTGTCCAGGTTGTACTCCGCCTTCCGCCCGAATGTAGGTGAGAAAGGCTCCAGCACTCCCCACGACCCCAAAAGGGACAAGTGGTAGAAATGGATGGATGATAACTTGCAATCTATACACAATTGCCTGCTTGGTGCAAAATTTTCAGAGTGTTGTCAGCATATTCCCCGCCTTCGTAAAGCTTTTAACACATATGTTGTTAGCTAATGAGAGCAATTTGCCTAAATTTAGCTTCTAACTTGAGCTATCATTGGATGTTTAGCCAAGGGGTCTTAAATTCAAATTGAGGAAGGTCCGTTAATGAACATGTTATCACAGCAAAGGTATGAACCTCATATTGCCTTAAATTACTGTAATCATACTGTCCAGGGGCAGAGGTGCATAGAGTAGCCAGGAATTGTACTCAAGTAAGAGTACTGTTACTTTAGAGATTTATTACTCAAGTAAAAGTAAGGAGTGGTCACCTAAATATTTACATGAGTAAAAGTAAAAAGTATGTTGTGAAAAAAACTACTCAAGTACTGAGTAACTGATGAGTAACCTGTGCCTTTAATGATGACGGCAACAAATAATGCGCAAAAACATAAGAATAGCAATGAACAAATTCAGAGCCAGGAATATCTCTTAAGCAACTAAAACAATAATATATTAGAATCAGAAATCAGAAATACTTTAATAATCCCCGAGGGGGGAAATATATTATTTTAAAAATGTTAGTATCAGTATAATATTATATTAAAATATATTAAGTAATAATACATAAAAAAAAACAATTAAGGCAAATTGAGCCACAATAACTTAACAGCACCATAGGCTCAGTAGCCAGAGATCAACAAAGCCAAATAACAAGTTAGCCTTTACGCAAATCATAAACTCTGATAAGTGTGGGCTGCACCTGGGAACACACTGTGGACTTATTAGTACTAGTATTTCCCCAAAAATTATTTCAAAGTGCAATATTTGATGTACAGTGATTGACATCTTCAATAAGTCAATAATTCATAACATTGATGTTATTTTTTGAGCAATGACCACTTTAAAGAAAAAAAAACAACTTCCTTTCTATTTTATATTTGTATAAAAACTGAATTTCAAGTGTGCCCAATAACATAGTTAGGTTTATTTTTTATAAACCTGACGAACCGCTAAAACAAATAGCTGCAGGCCGTACATGTCCATAGGATACATTTTCGACCCCCCTTTTTCCAACATTATTGTTAATAATTTGTCTAAATAGTAATGCTTAATAATATTATTATATTACATTTTCTATTGGCTTTATTTGGTTATGGGTCCAGAAAGGGCCGTCACATGGTCTGGATGTGACCAGGGGTCCCCATCTGGTGATGGCTGGTATAACTTATCATAACAACAACATGATTTTAAATTGTTAGTTGCTTCTTTTTTGTGTATGTGCACACGCTCCCTGCGTCTGTGTTTTTAAGAGACAGCCGTGAGTGACAAGCCTGAATGCTAAACAATATCCTTAGACCAACGAGCGATTGTATTTAGTATAATGAGTTATTGTAAAAATATAGACATTTAAAAAAACAAAACAAAAAAAAAAAAAAAAATATATATATATATATATATATATATATTTATATATATATATATATATATATATATATATATATATTTATTTTTTATTTTTTATTTTTTTATTTTTTTTATTAAAACACGACTGGTTACATAAGCTAGCTGGTGGAGTGTTTGCTGTATTTCATGTTTAAAAAATGGAACTTTGACTAAGTTGCAAACAGAGCCTTAAACCTAAGAATTGGTTGACAAAACACGGCCTTCATTAAGTAAAACATCCGTGCAGGGGAAAGAGCCCACAAACATTGACCATTTGTTAAATTACTTTAAAATTTGGAGGACATTTGTATTACATACATGCATAACATCCAATGCAGATTGAGGACAGCCCATCGGGGGCGCCGCAAATGCCAGTTACAATCATGTTTTCCCATGACTGTGCATGTCTACTTTGAGCACACAGAAGAGGGACATGACATTAGCACTTCCTTACGTCACTGAATATTACACTCATGTTTGTGTCCCTTTTTGTGCTCGGTGCACTAAAATATGAGCTTAAAATGCACACTTCTCCTATTGCATGATTCCAGTGCCTGCCTTTTAAAATAAATTGAGTTTTTCAGATATGCATTAAATCTTGTCAAATATTCTCTGACTGCGACCCACCAGTTGAGAATTAATGCTCGAAACATTGTGCTGCCCCACAGAGAAGAATAATGCATCATCAGACTTGGTTGCCAGTTTGCAAGAAACTGCCAACTGATTAATTCAAAAAGGTTATCATTTGTGGCTTTGCTTGAATCATCTAAAATCTAAAGTCAGCTTGATTGAAACAGTGGTATGAAGCAACAAGTCTCACAGTATAATCTTTTGGTCACGGACACATTGACCGGGCACATACACACCCACTCAAGCCACTTCCAGTTCTGGTTGCTTTGAACCCAACATGTGGCCCATAAATCCTATCCACAGGTAATTAGGTTTGATGGTGAGTTGAGCAGAAGCATGGATGTTATCCTTTTCCCAGACTTGCCACCTAGAGGGTTTCCTCAAGTTGTTTTTTGAGCCCCACTGCAAGCCCAGCATCCTCTCTACCAGCTCAGCACACATTGTAAATGCCACCAAGGAGCACTTAATTCCCTTTGAAGATAAATTATCCACTAAAGTAACACGATGGAGACTGAAAATGAATTCCAATCCTTATTAAACAAACAACCGCTTGCATCAATCCAGCATACCCAATTCCAAACAATAGCTCTAACCCAGCAGCACCTCTGTAAACCCGAGTCATGCATTAAGTAGCTCTGGCAGGTCCTGCTACCTTGTCAGGGGAAAAACACCAATTACAGTTGAAACATATTTGAATTTGATTTAATTAGAATGTGATTTGACTGTGATGCACTCACATGGACAGGCGGTATCATGCTCGAATGACGGGTTGATTACATTTAATCATCTGCCAGCCAGTCTTCCAGCTGCCAACTCCCTGTGTTCAATGACATGATAATAAACAGAAAAAGTTACCATCACTAAGACAAAGAAAACAGTAAACTGTGTAATTCAACTGAAATTTGTGAACAATATGCAGCTAAAATTGTACAAAACATTGGAGTTTTTACTGACACGGATGATCTTACGCTTGGCATCATCTTACCTCACACAAGCATCAAAGGATCACATTGGTTTGCTTGTTTCCAAACAATGCCTCAACAGGAATAATTAAAAAAAGAAGAACATGAGCAAAGTCAAATATACGTTAGAAGTCGGTTACGAACACATTGACTCACATCGAAGACAGAGCAACTCTAGCAGTTTAACATATAATACAGCAGATCTTACACACACGGCTTTTTAAATTGATGTTTAGTGTAAGTCTGAACTTACACCTACCTTTATCACTCATTGTATAAATAACACATTAAGGACATGTACAATTTAGTCATACAATTATTAAATACAGGATGTTAATGAGAGAAATAAAAAAGAGATAACACTTCCTCACTTCAAATCATGTGGTTGGCTCTCAAACTGGATTGCTTAATTATCACTGTCTATTTCATAGGAGCAAAACCTCTGACATTTTTAAGGATGGAATTCTTGATGATGGTCCCAACAGTCGAACGACATAGACCAGGGGTGTCAAACGTACGGCCCGCGGGTCGGATCAGGTCCGCGAACAGGCTTTATCCGGCCCACGGGATGAGTTTTCTAAGTATAAAACCTAACCTGAGATTTTTGAATGAAGGAAACTGCTGTCCTAAATGTGTCCACTGGATGTCGCAATAGCAATCTTTTGTATCTTTGTAGATGATGCTACAAAAGTACAAAATAAACCACATTTTAGTACATCAGTTGGTGGAAAACGATCAAACTACATAAATAACATCCTGTAATTACATTTTGATACTTGTCCAGTGTTAAAGTTAAAGTACCAGTGATTGTCACACACACACAAGGTCTGGCGAAATTATTCTCTGCATTTGACCCATCACCCTTGATCACCCCCTGGGAGATGAGGGGAGCAGTGAGCAGCAGCCGTGGCCACGCCCGGGAATCGTTTTTGGTGATTTAACCCCCAATTCCAAACGTTGATGCTGAGTGCCAAGCAGGGAGGTAATGGGTCCCATTGTTATGGTCTTTGGTAAGACTCGGGCGGGATTTGAACTCACGACCTACCGATCTTAGGGCGGACACTCTAACCACTAGGGCACTGAGTAGTACCCCACCTTCTGCCCGAATGGAGCTGAGATAAGGGATAAGTGGTATAAAATGGGTGGATATTATTTTTTGATCATGATAGATTGAAAATGAACACTAATGAGTTGACTGATGAACATCATCACATAATTTATTCAGAAAATATAAGTAACGACAAATAGAGTATATGCTATTAACCGCAACAGGTGCATTAAAAAAACAACAAACAAAAATAACGTTATGATGTGTACAATTTCAGAACATGCTTGTTCTGTTTTTAAACAAAGACACAAATTTGAAGTTTTCTTTATTTTCAAGTTATGGTGACGTGATTTTACCAGTCCGGCCCACTTGGGAATATATTTTTGTCCATGTGGACCCTGATCTGAAATGAGTTTGACACCCCTGGCATAGACTAACCATATAATTTAACATATCAAAAAAAAAAATAAAAATAAAAAAAAAATATATATATATATATATATATATTTATATATATATATATATATATATATATATATATATATATATATATATATATATATATATATATAATTTTATAATTCATGGGTCTCAAACCTTTTTGTGATTTACTTTTCCATCCATTCATCCATTTTCTACTGCTTGTCCCTTTTTGGGATACCTTACGCATTGAAAATCACAGAGATACTTATTTTTGTAATGTTTATTTTCATAGCTTACATCAACCCAAACAACAAGAATAAACTTGATTTGACAGAACATTTGTGTATCTACAACTCAGATGTTGTATTAAAAAATCAAAAACAAAAGATTTTGGTCATTTGAATCTTGCATTTCAGTATATATTTCTTTCTACTTTTACTCATCCGACTATTAGAGGTAATTTAACAAAAATAAACAATTTTGTGTTTTATTCATATGACTGGCAACATTTCAATGCTACTTTTACTTGGAAGCAGATCTCAATTAAAACAATCTCAGTCTCTGTGCTGTCTTGTCTTAAATTGTCATTGAATATAAACATAATGTCTGAATTGAACAGTTAAAAAATGCTGAGTGTCTGTGCAAATAATCTTTGACCTTTTGATGAGCTACTCAAAACCAATTAATGAGCTACCGGTAGCTTACAAACTACTGGTTGGAGACCACAGGTCTAATTTCATTGTCTCTGCTTTGACGCATCAAAAGGAGACAAAACACTACGACCATGCTGTCCTTCCTGAGTGAGGAAGATTCCGTAGTTTTGTGTAATGTGCACATAATTTCTTGTTGAGTGAGTCTTTAATTTACAAACCTCTTTGAAAACTCGAAACTATGTTTTAGTGCAATGGATATGTGTGGTTTCTATCCACAAAATGTCGTAACACGATAAGTTATAGACCTCGTGTACTTACCTTGCACATTTTGCGGTTGTTACTTTGATTAACTTCTTTCAGACATGTTTGGATTTTCTCAGTCATCCATGCCCTTGTATTCTCAAGACATTCAATCGATCGAAATTGGACTGTTCAGTTTGTTTCGCCTCTTATCTGAGCAGGCTTCATCAGTTCATGTTCATAGATTTATATTAGTCAGAGGTTTTCAGACACTTTGTGACAACATTCAACATTCCAAAAATATAAACTGCTCATAGGGCGGAACCTGAAATTGCCACAACATATTGTTGTTTATGAGAACTTGTTTTTTCAAATTAATTTGGATTAATTTAGTTTTTCCCGACAAGTTGGGAAACACTTGGTCTTGATCACTTTCATGCCTTTGCGAGATTATGGAGACTTTTTTTTTTAATGCACCCAACACTTGTTTAAAAAAAAAAAAACACTGGATGTTGTATATCCCCGTGCCTTATGTTTTATTACCACTCTTTGAATGCAACGGCAAATTGTCCAGATTTTCTCAATGGATGTTTTTTTATAACTTATTGTGCTGGTTCCCACCTATTTGTGTTTTTGTATGTGTAGAGATTCAAGTCGTTATGGCTTACATTCGCTGGACAGCCTTAGCATGTTTGTTTTTAGAGCCAACATACTTCTTGAAAAACACACCTGCAGATATCCTGCTCTCTGAAGGACTTACAAAAATATCTGAGGTGACCTGACCATATATTTTTAGAGGTATTTCTGTCCGTTTTAAAGGATCAAATATGTAGTTACATTCGCCATTGTATTTGTTTTCAAAAAGTTTTTTACTCAAACATTTGATATATATTTTTTGAAATATCACATGTTTTATGTTAAATATTGTAAGTAATTTCAATCGTTAACTATAGTGTGTGACTGCTCCTGTTTGGGTTACAGTATATATATTTCCGTAACATTGTTTTGCTGCCCTTGTGGCCTGGTCACTCTTGAAAAATAGATTTGAATCTCAATGAGTCCTACCTGGTTAAATGAATAATATTAAATGATTAATTAAAAAGTTGAGGATTAAAATTATTATTAGGGTTTGTACCTGTGTGTACCCAACAATAACTTGTCAAAATAGTCGCAGTTGGAAAAAAAAAGCCCACCAATGACTATACATTGCATTTCTAAAGTGGATGTTGAAGCATAGCCTGGTATTTTTGGAACCATTGACCGTCATTTAATACATTCAAGGACTCTGGGCTCTTAGTACTGTTATGTACTGCAGTACACAACAATTTAACAAAGAACAGTGTATGAGATTCCCGAGAAATCCCATCATCTGGCGGTGGTTCGGTTTCAAGCGGGAATATGTCGAATAGACAACTTTAATATGTCATGTGTGGGGCACAAGCGTTGCTACCAAAAGTAGCATCACTGCTAATATGTAGCATCATTTGAAAAGTCACCTGCTAATAACTTTAATAAATACAGTTTTGGTAAATTGACTTAGTTGTGAATTCTTTCTCTGCATGAAAGTTTAAAAGTAGCATATTTTAGTGCAGTGTGAACAAGAATGTTTTAATGTAGACACATAGAATCATCATACTGCTGTAATTATATGTATCCAGTGTTCCATTCAAGGTTACGGCAAAATACCAAGAAATATATCGTATATCGCGATATGGCCTAAAATTATTGCGGTATTAAAAAAAAGGCAATATCGCCCAACCCTAGTTTAACGTGGTTTGTGGAGCTCCCCCTGGTGTTGTGATGATGCTGTTTCAACCAAAACAGCAAATAAGGCAGCTGCTGTACCCTGAAAGAATGCAATATGTCCACCATTAGGTGATAATTACAAAACAATGATAATACACATAACATTGTGGAAATGCTGTGTCTAATGTCCTGTTTTACCCGGAACATTTCAAGCATTTTCAAAGGGTTTTACTATCCAGCACCCATTCAAGTTGAAAAAACTATTGTGATATATAGTTTGGATAGGACACACGACCTTGCTTGTTCTGGTTCAGCCAGGCGAGCTGCTCAGTGGTTGGGCACACATTTGGCTGTGAGCAACGCTGGCAATGACCACTTCAGTTGCACACACAGAAGAGAGCACTTGCTATTATTACTAGTGTTACGAAAGCTTGTGACAATTTTTAGATGTACAAGCTATGCACGCATGAATCACACTACATTATAGGGAATACTAATAATGATTTTGAAACCTTGGGTATTCATGTTATTCAGGTTCTTACCACAGTGACATATTTGTGATCAGGCTATCAGGGACTCAGATGGAATGTTTTCCAATCTTTGGTTACAGAATACCTAGCAATTAATTTTCTATATTAATTTGTCTAATGCATTCTACATTTTATTCGGCTGTTTTGATTTCATAATGCAAAACAAAATGGGTAAAAGGGGTTTTTGCTTTATTGCTTAAACCCAACCAGTGGTGTTCCTCTTAATTAGGATTAATTTAACTAAATTGCCCAATTACCATCTGGTTTGCACATAAACCACATGCAACAGAGACACAATCTCCCATGTGTAAAATTGACAAATTAGTCAGTTTTATAGAGTTTTGAAAGTGTATTCATGCTATGGAGCAATGTGGATAAAAAGTATGTTTTGTTTTCTCCCAACCAAACAACTCTCTCTCGTCAGGTATGGAAGCTTTTGGCTCCACTAACAGTAACAGGAACCATTGTTTTCTGACATTGATGTCAACACAACACAGCAATCATTTACATTACCAAAATAAAGAGGCTTTTCTCTGCTTTCTGCAGCCTCATGGACATACCCCCCCTCTGCCTTTTTGTCTGCCTGCCTGGCTGGCTGGCTGCTCGTTCATAGGTAGCTTGCACATGTGGCCCAGCTCTAAATCAGATTCAGACTTTCCATTGAAGTGCCCCACTCTGGGGACTGGACTGGACTGGCCTTTTGGTCTGACCTCTTGGACCTTTTTATAAGCTCAGAAAAAAGCAACATGAGGGAGATAACATTGCACCAAATTAAAGGGTGGTGTGTCACTTACATTTGATTACAATCTGACATCCTGGCATTTGAGATAAGTTGACCATCGTTGGCACATGTTTTGATCTTTGTGTTGCACCATAAATCATTCACAGTGTCTTTTTTATGTCAGTGTGGTTGTTGATACACACATTAGCTTTAGTCTAGAGCCAAAGCCTGATCCCATATTTTGGTCTTTGTGCTCCACACAGTGGCAGGCCTTGAAGCCCCCTCACCCTCTCCCTCCTATCCCCTTCCTCTTCCTCTTCCTTGCTCTTGCCTTCACATCACACCTGATTGCATTTGACAAATGCCCCTATTGGCTCTATATCATCAGGTGCAGTGGAGGCAGCCTACAACTATATTACTCAGGCCATATACCACATTTGTTCTCCATTTTACATGGGTGGCACACCTGCTTCTGCAAGGTTTAAATAGGGCCAGGACATTGTCACTGGACCAGCTCCAAGAGTCTTGTTTATGTTGACAAAGAAGAATCTGGTCTTGGAGCACCACTAACAAAAACATTCTGGCTGTGCATTTTATTCTTCTTTAGGAATATTGTATGGAACAGCCAGAACATATCCAGGTTTATGGTCGTCTGTACAGTCGTCACATTTTTGTCGTGGTAATACGCTCCTTTAGATGATCACTGACCTCTGGATTATAGTTTTGGTCAAATTTGGAATTGTATAAACTCAGAGACTTTCAATTACTGAGGTTCCAAATTATTGTGTTAAAAGGGGCTACATAAACGAGTAATACAACTGTTTTGACTGTTTAGTTCTCCAACTACAGTGTGTCTATAATACCTGGTTAATATATTTACTGGTAGATTGAAGGCAGAAACCATTAGCAGAGCAGGGGAAACAAAAAAAACCCGTTGTGCTACCTATCATAGAGATTCCCTGATGGACTGTCATGGCCAGTGTTTCATCAGCAGGAATGCAAGGACGATTGGCGCAGCGGTCGCCGTGTGGTGGCAAGGTTAGGTCAAATTGTCTACGGCTCACCCTGATGAAATGTTAATGGTGGAAAAAGCAACCATGTGTAGTCATTTTACCATGAGATAAACCCAGAGTCATTTTCATTGTTCATTGATTAACCACAAGCAGAAGCTTTAAGAGACTTCTCTACGACTTTTGCTTTCGACATCTTATGTTTGTTTGAGATTTTGTTGGAAAAGCGTTTACAACTGATTAGCACTGTAGCCCATACGGACCACAGCTAAGAAACATATTTTTTGCCGGCCCTCCCGGCCCAGTGGCTAAGAAACACTGGTCTAGACCACTGGTTTGGCTGTAGGACCCACCATTGCCTTTTAATTACAACCGATGACCCAAATTGGTCAATATGTCAGTGTTTTTACTTTAACACCAAAATTAATGTTAAAACATGTTGAGATTAAATTTTAAGATCCTGCCAACTTGTATTATTTGCGTTTTTATTACATTTTTTTTTTTTTTAAATAATATATTTATGTTGTTCTGTCTTAAATTCCAGGTTTAGCAACATGAAAAAATTGCATTCAAAACTGCACATACTTTCTTTTTTATTTAGGAATATTTCAGTAATTTTTGATTGTCTATTTTATATACATGCTACAATTTAATTGTGTTCTTTTATTGTGTTGTAAATTGATTGTTTAACTTAAAAGTTATTTTTATTTTGTATTTATTAGAGGCATTCAAAAATAAAAATACAACATTTAAGGTGTAATTATAACACCACAGTGCTATGATATGTTTGTCATATTCTCATACCATCATAACCAAAATGATAAAAATGTATTTGTTAATTATTTTGATCATTATAGTTTACATGCACTATTTCAAACTTCAATATCTATTAATGTTCAAATAAAATGTAAAATTGCAAACCAGCTTGGGTCAGGGCTGACCTAAGTCAATACATATATATATATGTATGTATGTACCAGTGTGTATATATACATATATATATATATATATCTATATATTTATTTGTAAAGTAAATCTGAATCTACATCAACTATATAATTTGCGTGAGATGCTGGACAGGACAAAAAAAAAAGAAAAATTACATATATTTAAATATATATGTACCAGTATATGTATATATATATATATATATATATATATATATATATATATATATATATATATATATATATATATATATGTATATATTTGTAAAGTAAATCTGAATCTACATCAACTCTATAATTTGCGTGAGATGCTGGACAGGACAAAAAAAAAGAAAAATTACATATATTTATATATATATATATATATATATATATATATATACATATATATATATATATATATATATATATATATATATATATATATATATATACATACATATATATATATATATATATATATATATATATATATATATATATGTATATATATATATATATATATATATATATATATATATATATATATATATTAGGGCTGCGAATCTTTGGGTGTCCCACAATTCGATTCAATATCAATCCAATCCACTTTATTTATATAGCACATTTAAACAACAATAACGTTTCCAAAGTGCTGCACAGCCATGTTAAAAACAATATTAAAAAAACAATATTATGCTCCACCAATGACTGAATTAAAACAAAAAATAAATACATAAAAAAACAATAAAAAAAAAAAAACAATATAAAAACAAATATGATTAAAAACTATTTTAAAGGGTAAAATCTATTAAAACAGTAAAATAGAAATCAAAGTGTATAAAAAACACAGAGAACAACACAGGACAGAGGACCACACAACTCACGTAGTGTTAAAAGCCAAAGAATAAAAGTGGATACATTAATAGATATTGAAGTTTGAAATAGTGCATGTAAACTATAATGATCAAAATAATTAACAAATACATTTTTATAATTTTGGTTAGGATGGGATATCGATTCTTGGGGTCACTATTCGATGATATATCAATTCGATTGGATTTTTCGATTCAAAAATAATATTTTTCCGATTCAAAACGATTCTGTATTCATTCAATACATAGGATTTCTACAGGATCTACCCCAGTCTGCTGTCATGCAAGCAAAGTAATAGATTTTTTTTTTAAAACGCTTTCATAATTGTAAAGGACAATGTTTTATCAAGTGATTGCAATAATGTAAATGTGTTTTTACTATTAAACAAACCAAAAATATGACTTATTTTATCTTTGTGAAAATATTGGACACAGTGTGTTGTCAAGCTTATGAGATGCATTGCAAGTGTAAGCCACTGTGACACTATTGTTCTTTTTTATTATTTTTATAAATGTCTAATGATAATGTCAATGAGGGATTTTTAATCACTGCTATGTTAATATTATAACAAATATTGATACTCTTGTTGATAATATTCATTTTTGTTTCACTACTTTTGTTTTGTTCTGTGTCATGTTTGTGTCATCTCAATTGCTCTGTTTATTGCAGTTCTGAGTGTTGCTGGGTCAGGTTTGGTTTTGGAATTGGATTGCATTGTTATGGTATTGCTGTGTATTGGTTTGTTGGATTGAAAAAACAAAATCGATTGAAAAAAAAAAAGAGAATCGATTCCAAATCGCACAACGTGAGGATCACGATTCATATTCGAACTGATTTTTTCCACACCCCTAATGTGTGTGTATATATATATATATATATATATATATATATATATATATATATATATCCATCCATTTTCTAACGCTTATTCACTTTTGGGGTCGCGGGTGGCGCTGGCGCCTATCTCAGCTACAATCGGGCGGAAGGCGGCGTACACCATGGACAAGTCGCCACCTCATCGCAGGGCCAACACAGATAGACAGACAACATTCACACACTAGGGCCAATTTAGTGTTGCCAATCAACCTATCCCCAGTTGCATGTCTTTGGAAGTGGGAGGAAGCCGGAGTACCCGGAGGGAACCCACTTATTCACGGGGAGAACATGCAAACTCCACACAGAAAGATCCCGAGCCTGGGATTGAACCCAGGACTGCAGGACCTTCGTATTGTGAGGCAGACGCACTAACCCCTCTTCCACCATATATATATATATATAAATATATATATATATATATATATATATATATATATATATATATATATATATATATATATATATTTATATATATATATATATATATTTATATATATATATAAATACCTCTGAACAAGTTTTTACAGTAATCACAAGAGACTCTATGCCAGGAAAAAGGGATTGAGGCCTTGCATCTATAAGGTTTCCTATTTGAGTTTTTTTCTCTCAGGAGTTCACCGGAAACAACACTGCTAGGTGTTAATTGACGGGCTTCTTGGGAGACATGTCCACATCTCTGTTTTGCCTTAGGGTCATCCTCCCCAGTCTGTGCCTGTTCTAATTGGCACAGCACATCACCTAGTTCATTGCACACTCTTTCCTGGGCTGTAGGGATATCCACCATCTATTGGTGATTGTTTAACAATCCTCAGAACTTAAGTCATAGACAATTTCCTAAACACATTGTCCAACGGTGTTTGTTGCCACACATACTGTAAATTGATTTTTTTTTTTTCTTTAATGATTTCAATCAATAAAATGTACGTCTCAAATGTCTCAAAGGGCTCCACAAGCCACTACGACATCCTCGACTCAGATCCCACATCAGGGCAAGAAAAAAGTCAACTCAATGGGAACATTGAAAAACCTTGGAAGAGACCGCAGATGTGGTGTTGAGTGGATACGGTTAATCACGTGTGTGTTCCAGTGGTCTGCTTTAGCCACTGCAATCCATGGTCATTCAGGATAACAACAATGGTCATATTATGGGTATATTTGTCATAGCCAATGACACATACAGTATATTCCAAAAGAGGGTTTGGAGTACACTGGTGCCTTATGGTAGGTCTTTGCCCATGACAGAATGACATTTGAGTCATTGATGGCTCCCAGCCACTGGAATGATAAGCAATAGTTGAAAAGCTAATTTACAAAAATGCACACAGAGGCCCACAAACTTTTAATTGTATTTTTTTAACATGTCCTGTCTAGCCACTTAGGCAAATCATATTTTTGATGTAGATGCCCATATCTGCTTCACACAATTGCTCTACAAAATACAAGTGTGGTATACTTCTTTAGTTGGTTTATTCAATTAATGTATTAAATGTTGGCCCATCCATTGTCTACCGCTTATTCCCTTTGGGGTGGCGGGAGGCGCTGGTGCCTATCTCAGCTACAATCGGGCGGAAGGCGAGTACACCCTGGACAAGTCGCCACCTCATCAGTGGGCGTATTAATTGTTTGGCACAGCCAAACCAGAGCAAGTGTGTATGGGGGGGACACCCATTGAATGTACAAGCATTTCTTCATGTCAATGTAGTCAGTCATGTGTTTACATATGGGCAATGGCAAACAAGGAGCATATTCAGGGCTTTCAGTAGTTTGTCTTGACCACTTCAAAAAAGAGTAAATGCGTTCTCCAACATTTTTACTGTAGGGAATACAGCTTTTACCTTTCACTTTCTTGTAGGCTAAATACATCCAGTGCAGTAGAAAGCTAACTGTTGGTTTGTCTCCTTGGGTTTTTAGTGTATGTGATGAGGCCAAAGGTGAGCTGCAGCTCAGGTGGCCTGGAGCAGCATATGGGGTTGCAGCTGGGATGATTTGTTCAGAGGTGGATTTGATTGACATCAGCCTTAGAGAGCTTTAAGCTGTTTCCCTACTTCTAACTCTTCTCAACAGCAAACTGGCTGCTTGCACATCCTGTTTGAAATGTGTCATCAGCTGTCCTGGCAGGTAGGCTGTCACAAAAGCCTCTAAGGTGACAGCACTTCTTGCCATGAAAGGTCACTGTAGGAATGGTTTAAATGTCCCCTGTAGAAAAGTCCCTCTATTTGTGTGTGTGCATGTTTTTTTTGTTTTTTTTTTACCATGCAGCTGAGAAACTTTAAATGACCTTGAACATTTCCACATTCTTGGTTTAACTTGGAAGTTCCTTTTTAGAAAAGTGTTGCACATTTGGTAAGTGCCAAATGGGCCAGCAGTCATTAGTGTCAGTCTGATTGGGAAAGTGAAGAAATAACGAAATGACCTCATTAGAGGTCAAGTCATCAGAGCAACAACAGCGCACACAACGATGTCGTCTGTTTTGGTTGGATCAAGTTAGTCAGCCACTGAAGCTTTGGCTGCTTTTAGGAAAGCTTGATTAAAGTTTGTTTTCAATCGCTGTGCATGTTCCTCTTATAAATAATAACCCTGTTCCGGTCTTCAACGGTTTTGCTATTTTCACCTGTTTTATGAATTAACAGTTGCAAACACATATTTATAGACAACTCTCAACACAAGGAACATTAACTACAGAAAACACCTTTCATATTTACATATTGATGTTTCAGCCATTATTATTTATCTTGTAGTAAACGCTTGTCAAATATCCAAACTCTAAAGTACACCTACAAGGATTTGGTGACAGTAGTGGAAGAATAGACATACGTGTCAATAGAATAGAGTAAAGGTTCAGCAGTCCGGGGAGGCTGCACTTATGTGCAAGGGGCCGTTGGCTTGAGGCTAACGGCTCTTCCAACTCGCCTCATTTCAGCGTATCAGTGCCTCTCAACGGACCAAAATCAGTACAGAGATGCCAGGTAACTCTCCTTGGCTGTGATCACAAATAAGTGGTCAAAAATCTTCAAACTTATCAATAACCCGGTGGCAAAAGCTGAGGCTTTTTCTTTGCGTCCTCTACCATTGACAAAAAGTGACGTTGTTGGATGGATAGTAAAGAATATGACGTGAACATTTTAACATTTTGTTTGTGTTCAATTACTGTAAGTGTGTTGTTCCTAAACATTCCTGCAACTTCATTTTACACACAATAGCATTTTTACCATTTTTTTTGGACATGTATCGCAACAATATTATAACGTGGCTTTAATACCATGATAATATTGTACCGAGTAATGTGATACCATTACATCCTTATAAATCCCATTGTGTGTGCTGTATGAAGTATTTGCATTTTCTTCTCCCAGTATTGTGGGCGTTTTGATGATAAGCATATATTTTGCATATTATTGAAGACATTGATGCAAAATGGGTTGCACGCCTTATTCTGTTCACTTAAGAGATGTAATCCACTTTGAACATGTTTAACAAATCAGCTCTGTGTGTACTATCAAGTTGGCACGGGTTTTAGTACACGCAAACCTTCAGTAAATCAGGGCTTATATCAATGAATTTGATTTGAAAAAAAAAGCTTAGGTTTATATTTGGTTGCTTTCAATAATAGTTAAACGAGTACAACTAATAAACATTAATTAAATCCAGACTGCATAGAGCAACTGAAACTTTAATTAGGCCGTTTTGGCACTGTACAGCATGTAGTTATTTCCTTTTTTTTTAACTAATGCACACAGGTTAAACGTACAATTTCAATATTGATGATTTTTTATTACGAAAAAAAGTATTACATTTATGGCAAACAGAACAATTGTTTATTTTTACTGTTTGCTTTCAAATATAGAATGAGGCTAAATGTGTTTTATCCGAATGCTCAATTAATCGAACCAACTAATTAATAGATTTTTCGATTGCTAAAATAATCGATACCTGCAGCCCTAATCACATGACAAAAATAATAGATTAGAAAGGAAAGGCAAAATCAAACCCACTTTTTCAAAAGTGTATCCACACTAGTAGAGTACATTGTTCAAGATGTTGAGTACATTGTTTTTTTGTTTGTTTTTTGTTTTACCTTTACATTATATGTAACTTATAACATAATCACCAATTAGAAAAAACACTGCAATTTTTGGGAATTTTGCACATCGTCCACTATCCTTATGTGTGACAAGCTGCTACTAAAAGGTTCCCGACGATGCAGAAAATTGAGGGATTATTTTATTCTGCCAACAAAACACACAAAGAACATTTAAAAACCGCCAACAAGAATCCATTCACATGCCGTGACCGGCAACCTCTACAGGCTTAGTGGTCACATGCGTGGACAATACCTTTTAGCTCTTATTTCCAAAATTGTGTACGCTACGGAATTGGGGTCTTGTGGCCGCCAACATGGACACTTTTACTGCCATCTGGTGGTGTCAAAAGATTATAAAATACAATGGAATTTGGAAAAAAAAAGTGAAAAAGTAAGAATTAGCATGTCACTAAACATGAAGTACACGTTTGTGTACTTATGGACTAAGTACATCATATGAAAATATGATTCTTAGTTTTTATTCTAATTAGGGTCCAATAAGACCAAATAGCAAAGAGAAATAAAGCATGTAAACAAACAACTCGGGTCTTAAAAAGTTAACATTGGTATAGCGACACAGAGGAACTACTTTCTGGCATTTTGACAAAGTGTCTTGATCACATTTTGATTCAATCAATCAATGGTTATTTATATAGCCCTAAATCACTAGTGTCTCAAAGGGCTGCACAAACCACAACAACATCCTCGGTAGAGTCCACGTGAGGGCAAGGAAAACTCACACCCAGTGGGATGTTGGTGACAATGATGACTATGAGAAACCTTGGAAAGGTTCGCATATGTGCTTGGAGTTTGGGCAGTACAGCTAAATTGGAGATTGACTAAGCAGTGATACTGGCTCTCAACTTAGAGCCGACAATATCGCTAGGAAAGGTGCTTTTTTGCTCCTATTATAATTTATCTGAGAAATGGGATTTATGCTGAATTTACAAGCTAAACGGGTAGCACAAGTCTGGTGCTGAAAAATACAAACATCCCATCAGTCTTCATCCCAGTGGGATTGTACATTGTAGTTTTTTAAAATTATTTTTGTTTTGTTCAGCATGATGGTTTAGTGTCTTGCAAATGCTTGCTTTTAAAACTTGTAGCTCATCCTCTATATATTCACGTTTGATTGAGGGGGTGATCATGGGGATGGGTCAAATGCAGAGGACACATTTCACCACACCTAGTGTGTGTATGTGACAATCACTGGTACTTTAACTTTAACTTGAAAAAATATGTTTCTGGATCATCATTTGTCCCAAAGCAGTTGTCTCTCACAAAGCCTGCCTTGACTTGTGGTAGCAACCACAGAACATGTTCTTAATGTTGTTGTTCTTGTTGAAATCATTGTGCCCAGGATAGGAGTTGCGCTAATGCTTAAAATTACCCAAACAAACTGTAAATATTACTTGCTCGCTACTCCATGGTTACAGCATGTAAATACAACTGTGTTGCAGTTTGTGGATGTTTTCTTTATGGGCGAATTAGGTGAATCTGCATTAGCTGCATTGTTTGCCCCCTTGTGGTAGCAGTCTTTTTTTTTTAATATTTAGAATGCACAGTTTGTGTGTTCTTGTCTCTCATGGGGATTGTGGCCGATGGGCAAAATTCTAAATAAAGAAGTGAATTTTTTCTTGTAGTTTGTCGTGACAGTTTTAGTGTGTCAAAATGATTTATGTAAAATTGTTCATTAATTTAAAATGATACTGTGAAATTGCAGTTAGAAGGAACTAAATGTTGGTTACTGTAGATAATTTACTATTTATTATGGGTTACTTGATTTGATGCCAGCGGGAATTGTATTTTAATGACATATAATACAGACTAAAGTAAGATTTCCACCTCCAGCCCCAGATCACATTTGATAATAAAATGTTTATTGTCACCTGTGTGTACCTGGCATTTTTGCCTCCTACTAGGACCCACGCATGGAGCGATCATCTTCCACACGTCTTTATGCCTGCATAAACTAGATGAGATGATGGCTGTGATTTGCACTCCTCACTCATATTCACGCCGTTAAGATAGAAGTGGTGCCATCAGTACAGCTCACTGATTGCCACAGAAAGGAGCGGATATTTAACCGCCAGTGGTCAGCCTCAATACGCTGAGGTCACTTGGTGATTTGTGCCGCTCAAGTATGAATTCATTATTAGTATTTTTGCTCATGATGATGATGGTAATTATTATGTTCCGTGCCACTCGATTGTGTATTAGTTCTAGGTATTTGTGTTGCGATAATGATCGCATTAGACTCATTAAGAGTTATTTAGTGATTCTTCTTGTGTGCCACTGTCCTGGAGGAAATATAATTTCAAATGACAATTCCAATCACAATGGTGATTATTGGGAAAACTTTCTTCTCCTTTGGATGTCTTGATTTTTATCTCATATCTTCTGGGTCCACGTGTGTGTCGTGTCTCCATGTCGTGGTCTCCTCTGGTTTTTAAAGACGCCGCTTGGAATTCATGACCAGAACTGTGTATGCAGATTTGGAAAGGCTTTGATTAAAGCTTTAAGAAGCACTTGATGGTTGGGGATATCACATTTCCTTTTGTTTTAATGCACTCTGTTAGGCTCACTCACAGTTAATAAGTCACAATCAATCTACCTGCTGTACGCGGTGAGGCTTTGTAAGAGCTTAACAGGACCCCTGAGAGATGGAATAATTTCACTTCTGTAACAGACTGACAGAGCGAGTGCATGCATTGATGTTTGTGTCTGTGTGGGAGCGTAACAGCTTCCATTGTGTACTTTTCTGCCCGTCTTCGAGAGTGGAAGGGAGCACTGTCAGCCAGTGCGAGACTGCCAGACAGGTGCAGTATGGTGTCTCCTCTCCATCTTCGCTTGAAAACGTGGGTGCAGTTGCCTCGAGCTATTCTATCATATTTGATGACCTTAGAAGCATCTCGCCTATTGTCCAAGTCATCCCATTTCATACAGGGAAAATGGAAGAGCAAACAGATATTCAACACGTCATGTGGCACATCCATATCTCCAGTATGAAAGCTACATTAAAACACAACATACAGCCATGACATCACTGAATAGTGTGTGAAAACCATGTGCATCATCGTCTGGAGCAGTGGTTCTCAACCTTTTCTCAGTGATGTACCCACTGTGAACATTTTTTAATTCAAGTACCCTCTAATCAGAGCAAAGCATTTTTGGTTTAAAATTTAATTTATTAAATTGTACAACAGTGCCAAATATTGCTCATTTGTAGTGGTCTTTTTTGAACTATTTGGAAAAAAAGATATAAAAAGTACTAAAAACTTGTTGAAAACCAAACAAGTGATCCAATTATAAATAAAAATGTCTACACATAGAAGTGATCATCAAGTTAAAGTGCCCTCTTTGGGGATTGTAATAGAGATCCATCTGGATTCATGAACTTAATTCTAAACATTTCTTCACAAAAAAAGAAATCCTTAACATCAAAATTTATGGACCATGTCCACAAAAAATCTAGCTGTTGACACTGAATATTGCAATGTAGCATTTATTTTCACATTTTATGAACTTACATTCATATTTTGTTGAAATATTATTCAATACACATATTTATAAAGGATTTCTGAATTGTTGCTACTTTTAGAATCCATCCATCCATCCATCCATTTCTACCGCTTATTCCTTTTAGAATATTTTAAAAAAAAATGTCACGTACCCCTTGGTACACCTTCAATTACCCCCAGGGGTACGCGTACCCCCATTTGAGAACCACTGGTCTTGAGCAGTGTTTCTCAACCACTGTGTCGCGGCACACTAGTGTACCATGAGATATTGTCTGGTGGGCCATGGGAGATGATGTCGTTTCACCTAATTGGGTTAAAACCATTCTTTGCAAACCAGTAATTATAATCCGCAAATAATGGGCCGTTATTGAGTGTCTGCACTGTCTAGAGCTCGGCAGAGTAACCGTGTAATATTATTCCAAATCAGTAGGTGTCAGCGGGTAGCTAATTGCTTTTTAGATATGGGGAAGATGGTTTGTCGTGATCTCAATATGCAGATGACAGCGGGAGGCAGCGTGTAGGTAAAAAGGTATCGAATGCTTGAATCAAAAATAAACAAAAGGCGAGTACGCTAAGAAAAGGCATCGAAGCTTAGGGATGGCTGTGCGAAACAAAACTAAAACTGAACTTGCTGTAAAGTAAACAAAAACAGAATGCTGGATGACAGCAAAAATTTACAGCGTGTGGAGCAGCAGATGTCGTCCACAAAGTACATCTGTATATGACGATCAACAACAAAATGGGAGCGCAAGACAAGAACTAAAACACAACACACACGAAATGACAAAAAAACTCAAAAAAAGTCACGGCGTGATGTGACATGTCGTGACGGTACACCTACTTTGAGACAAGAGCTATAGTGATGCATGCTTGGTTATGGTTTGAATTTATATCCAACAATTGTGAGAACAACTTTTTACTGTCAATATCGGCTGTTGAGTTTCATTTTTTATGTTCTCTGCTAGTGGTGTGCCTTGGGATTTTTTCAATGAAAAAAACGTGCCTTGGCTCAAAAAGTTTGAAAAACACTTGTCTAGACAAGGGGTTGTCTTCATTTGGGAGCCACATCGCAGTTATGGCTGCCCTCAGAGAGCCCTTTGTAACGCTGAATAATACAGTTTATGAATATAAATGTATGAGGGTATTATTACACAGTTGTCTAAGCATTTGATTATTATATATATTTGTACAAACCGTACAGTTTAAAAAAATTTGCAGATGTTTAAAAAGTTAAAGTACCAATGATTGTCACACACATACCAGATGTGTTTACGTTAAAATTAAAATAAATACTTGAATACCTGCTTGGGTTATGATTTCAAAAGCAAGTTGTACATCAGATTGTAAAATGTAATAATTAAAACTGTAAATATTTTACTGTAAAAACTTTATTCACCAGAATTTTACTGTGCAATTCACACACGTGTGTACAGTGTATCACTGTAAAAGGAAAAAAGTACGCCTGTTTTTTTTTTTTTAACAGTAAAATTCTGGTGACTAAGCTGTCAGTTTCTTACCATTAAATTTATGATTCTTGTTTTTTGCTATATATTTATCTAAATGAAAAAAGGTACCACCATTTTTTTACAGTAATTTCTGGTGGATGAACTGCCAGTTTTTAACTTTAAAATCTATTTAAATTTTTACAGTGTACAATTTATTGTAAATTTGAAATCATAAGTCAAGCCGATATTTAAATATGTACTTCTTTTGTAATGCACACTGTAAAATAGAATCTGTAGGTTTAACGGTAAGAACCGTTATGTTGGCTTGTACTGTGTACTGTAAATGGAAACATTGTTGACAATGAAATTCTCGCAGTTAGGCAACCAGATGTTTACCCTAAAATGTGTGCTTATTGTTTTTAGGGTGTATTACTCAAAATGGAGAAAAAAAACTTAAAACTGTTTTTTTTTTTTACAGTATTTTTTTAAATTTTTTACTTAATTGCCAATCTTCTTTTTTTTTTTTTTTACATAATATCTATTGTCATTTTTACAGTATACAATTTGATGTACAACACATTTTTATACATCAAATCATTTTATGTAAATCCATAGATCTGTAGAAAACTTTGTAGCTCATTACCAAGAATTTTACTGTAAAATGTACGGTGGTTTGTACAATGTGTAGATGTAAATGGGAAATAGTACCACTTTATTCTGGCATTTGGGCTATCAGATTTTAGCATAAAAGCTACAGTTGATGTTTTATGGTGTATTACTGTAAATTATAAACAATACCACATAAAACATAACATTTTTGTCAACTGAGTTACCACTTTTTACTGTAAAATCTCTGGTTCTTGTTTTTACCGTGTATTACTGTAAATGGAAAAAGAGTTACCCTTTTTTTTTTTACAGTAACATTCTGGCGATTTGGCTGCTAAGTTTTTAATGTCAAATCTATTGCCATGGGTAGATATGATTTTTTGGAGCCCAAGTTTGGACATCCTGCCGAAGCAAAGAACGGTACAAGGCACCAATGCTGTGGGAACCGCTTCATGGCCCAAAGACAAGACAAGTCAAAATGTCAAACACCAAAATAAACCATTTTATAATCCATCCATCCATCCATTTACTACCGCTTATTCCCTTTGGGGTCGCGGGGGGCGCTGTTGCCTATCTCAGCTACAATCGGGCGGAAGGCGAGGAGAACATTTTCAGTTTTTAATGTTGATAAAAAGCAGGCTAGAGAGAGAACCGTTTGACTTAATGATTCTCAAATTTTATTAAAATTCAACTATTTTTAACCACTTTAAAAAGGTCCTTTCCCAGCTAAGGGAAGCTTTTGAATTAAGGCATTTTTATTTAACACAGCTATTATTCTGTGTGCTTGTCCTCTATTTGTTGAAATAGAGGAACGCCTGTTGCTGAAAACTTAACAAACAGGATACATATATACTGTAGATTCAGTTCTTTTAGCTGACATAATATATAGCTGTCAATATTCAAACAGTTGCTAGTCAAACACTTTAAGGTAGTCATGTATATTTTTTTCTACAATTAAAAATGAAAAGTCCTGTTTTCTGTGTGGCTACTTACCTTTAATTGTGTAGCAGCATACACTGATCCCATTATAACTGTGTCGTCAGTGTCTCAGACAAACACTAGACTCTTCTCAGTTAAGCAATTAGACACAGTGGCTTAATGGGCCATGATTGATTCCATCTCTAATTGCGGCCATGCCCACACAAACATGGCTATTGTTTTTTTGTTTTTTTTTCAAATGTGTCTGACAGGAAAATGAGTGTGTCTTTCAACTCCATACTCGAGTTTGATGGTCAGGATTAACTCCAGTATCAATCTACAATGTTGTTTTTCCTGATTCCCCATTAGTGTTGCCTTTGATTAGTCCAGTAGTATTTCAACTTATGATCTTAATTAGTTCTGGGATGGAGCTCATAACTCAAAACATCTGTATCTTAAATCAACATCTCCCATCGAAATGAACTGAAATCAATTTACTTGGTGCTTACCTTCCTCCCCAAAAGACATCACAATTTTAACATGTATATTCCTTTTAAAAAGAAAAACGACCTGTGGAAGTTGCCTTCCTGTGGGTCCTCCAGACCACCAAGTGGCAGGGCTTGGTAAAAAGGATAGGACTCAGATGCAGAGTAGGGAACTTTGACAGGCTTTTATTTTGATAGCTTCCTTTCACCTCCAAAGTCAAGGAATACAATATCTATATTAACCAAAAACTGGGGAGGAGACCCTGCCCCAAGTGGAGGAGTTCAAGTACCTAGGAGTCTTGTTCACGAGCAGGGTAAGAGTGGATCGTGAGATCGACAGGCGGATCCGTGCGGCGTATTCAGTACTGTGGACGTTGTATCGATCCGTTGTGGTGAAGATGGAGCTGAGCCGGAAGGCAAAGCTCTCAATTTACCGGTCGATCTACGTTCTCACCCTCACCTATGGTCATGAGCTTTGGGTTATGACCGAAAGGACAAGATCACGGGTACAAACGGCCAAAATGAGTTTTCTCCGCCGGGTGGCGGGTCTCCCCCTTAGAGATAGGGTGAGAGGAGCTCAAAGTAAAGCCGCTGCTCCTCCACATCGAGAGGAGCCAGATGAGGTGGTTCGGGCATCTGGTCAGGATGCCACCCGAAGGCCTCCCAAGGGAGGTGTTTAGGGCAAGTCAAAACGGTAGGAGGCCACGGGGAAGACCCAGGACACGTTGGGAAGACTATGTCTCCCGGCTGGCCTGGGAACGTCTCGGGATCCCTCGGGAAGAGCTAGACAAAGTGGCTGGGGAGAGGGAAGTCTGGGCTTCCCTGCTTAGGCTACTGCCCCCGCGACCCGACCTCGGATAAGCGGAAGAAGATGGATGGATGGATGGATGGATGGATGGATAATCGGCGAAAAAAGTTCCAAAAAAAAGGAACAACCGAAAATCACTCCGAACGGAGGAAAACACAAAAACAAAGACAAACTATAATTGGCGTCGTATACATGCTATAAAATGTATTAACAAAAAACGCTCCAACAGGAGGAAGAAACAACAGCTATGAAAAAATTCTACACTATCTAATCTAAAAAAGTATTAACAAAAATAGTCACTCAAAAATTTGAGGAAAGAATGAAAAATAACTTAGAACTCACCACTTCGGTTGAATAAACTAAATAACAAGAAAATCACTCTGCTGAGGAGCTAGAAAGGAAAACTCAAAATAGTAACGAAGGGATTCGGGATCAAGGAACATAAGCACGAGACGAGGCAAGGTAAGGCAAGGCAAGGCATGGACATGGGCGTTAGAGAGCACGAATAAACGAAGCAATCTGGCACAGAACAAAGGGAGGAGAGGGCTTATAAAACACATGAGGGTAATACGTAACAGGTGGAAACAAACAGGGAAAAGGGATGACGTCAGACTGATGACACAAAAGAAAGGGCAGGTGACCTGAAACGAGAGGAGAGTTACTTTTCAAACTACAACATGCAAATCATAAGACATAAATAACCAAGACAAAACATCCCTCACCGCGGTGTAACACCAAACATTTCCATGCGAGCCCATTTCATTGTTACAAGACCGTTTTTATTTTTCCAAACAAGTCTCTTAGAGCTTTTCAGCAATTGTCTTTTTGTGAATGTTCGTCGTGCTCTCGCACTTCTCAGCTCCAATGACGCTCTTCTGACAGCTGTTGCCTTTTAACAGAGTGACAGGTGATTAGATAATTGAGCCCGGGTGGGCCATCTACGCACCAGTCGCCGATTTCGAAGCCGGTCCTGGCACACTCCTCCTTGCTGCAGGCCCGCAGGCCCGCAGGCCACGCTCCCCTTCACACTAACTTTTAGATACAAAATATTGTTTCAAAAACAATACAATAGACGGTATTAATAACAACTACAGTAGTTGTATCATATAAAATAATAATAATGCACATAATTTACAGTGGAGAGTGAACTTCTACGCTATCTCTTTCCAGCTGTTTCTATGTCAAATACACCATCAGCATCTTTTTTCATATTTTCATGTATAATATTTTAACATTCTTGACTGGCGTTGACTTATTCTGTTTCAGTATGGTGCAGACTAGCAGTGATATGCTTGAATTGTTTGGCACCATATGTCATTTTCTTGATGATTTCCTCCTTAATTCAATGAATATCATCCATTTCTTCTTTTCAGAAATGTCCTTCACTCTCACTTTCTTCCTTTCCATGGTTTGAAAAAACAAAGCTTTGTCCAACTCTTGCTATATAATGCTAGCGAGTAAGACACTATACAGTATTTATCTTCTTGCTGGGTTCACTGTGACATTTGCTACACCAACTAAGGGCGGGGATGTTTGTACCCTCCGAGGTTTCTCATTGTGCCCATTGGGTTGAGTTTTTTTCTTGCTCTCATGTGGGATCTGAGCCGACGATGTCTTGTGGGTTGCATAGCCCTTTGAGACGCTTGTAAAAAAGGGCAATATAAATAAACTTGAAAGACATGCACCTGGGGATAGGTTGATTGGCAACACTAAATTGGCCCTAGTGTGTGAATGTGAGTGTGAATGTTGTCTGTCTATCTGTGTTTGCCCTGCGATGAGGTGGCGACTTGTCCAGGGTGTACCCCGCCTTCCGCCCGATTGTAGCTGAGATAGGCGCCAGCGCCCCCCGCGACCCCAAAAGGGAATAAGCGGTAGAAAATGGATGGATGGATGGATGGATATGGAATGTAAATGAAGTATTGCTGATGGTTTTTTAATGCATTTTTAAAATGATTTAGAGGTAGAACTGAATGCTCCCATTCGCTGCATTGCAAGCTCAGTAGAACAAAACAATTTCTATGTGTTAAAAAGTGAAGAGAAAAAAACCCCCAAAAAACAATGAACAATGCGATTAAAAATATATATTTTAAAAGTCTCATATATATATATATATATATATATATATATATATATATATATATATATATATATATATATATATATATATATATATATATATATATATATATATATATATATATATATATAAGGGCTGCAAATCTTTGGGTGTCCCACGGTTCGATTCAATATTGATTCTTGGGGTCACGATTCGATAATAAATCGATTTTTTCGATTCGATTCTCGATTCAAAAACGATATTTTTCCCATTCAAAACGATTCTGTATTCATTCAATACATAGGATTTCAGCAGGATCTACCCCAGTCTGCTGACATGCTAGCAGAGTAGTAGATTAAAAAAAAAAAAAAAGCTTTTATAATTGTAAAGGACAATGTTTTATCAACTGATTGCAATAATGTAAATTTGTTTTAACTATTAAACGAACCAAAAATGTGACTTATTTTATTTTTTGAAAACATTGGACACAATGTGTTGTGAGGCTTATGAGATGCATTGCAAGTGTAAGCCACTGTGACACTATTGTTCTTTTTTATTATTTTTATAAATGTCTAATGATAATGTCAATGAGGGATTTTTAATCACTGCTATGCAGGAATTATAACAAATATTGCTACTGTTGTTGATAATATTCATTTTTGTTTCACTACTTTTGGTTTGTTCTGTGTCGTGTTTGTCTCCTCTCAATTGCTCTGTTTATTGCAGTTCGGAGTGTTGCTGGGTCAGGTTTGGTTTTGGAATTGGTTTGCATTGTTATGGTATTGCTGTGTAGTGGTTTGTTGGATTGATTAAAAAAAAAAAAATCGATTTTTAAAAAATGAGAATCGATTCTGAATTGGGGGCTTCACGGTGGCAGAGGGGTTAGTGCGTCTGCCTCACAATACGAAGGTCCTGCAGTCCTGGGTTCAAATCCAGGCTCGGGATCATTCTGTGTGGAGTTTGCATGTTCTCCCCGTGAATGCGTGGGTTCCCTCCGGGTACTCCGGCTTCCTCCCACTTCCAAAGACATGCACTTGGGGATGTCTAAATTGGCCCTAGTGTGTAAATGGGGGTGTGAATGTTGTCTGTCTATCTGTGTTGGCCCTGTGATGAGGTGGCGACTTGTCCAGGGTGTACCCCGCCTTCCGCCCGATTGTAGCTGAGATAGGCGCCAGCACCCCCCGCGACCCCGAAAGGGAATAAGCGGTAGAAAATGGATGGATGGATATATATATATATGGGACGGCGTGGCGCAGTGTTTAAGTAGCCGTGCGCTACCCGAGGGTCCCTGGTTCAATCCCCACCTAGTACCAACCTCGTCACGTCCGTTGTGTCCTGAGCAAGACACTTCACCCTTGCTCCTGATGGGTGCTGGTTAGCGCCTTGCGCCTTGCATGGCAGCTCCCTCCATCAGTGTGTGAATGTGTGTGTGAATGGGTAAATGTGGAAGTAGTGTCAAAGGGCTTTGAGTACCTTGAAGGTAGAAAAGCGCTATACAAGTACAACCCATATATATATATATATATATATATATATATATATATATATATATATATATATATATACATATATATATATATATACATATATATATATACATATATATATATATACATATATATATATATATATATACATATATATATATATATATATATATATATATATATATATATATATAGTCTTCTTGTCCCTCGTAAGGATTGTGAACGACTTTTATGACAAAAAAAAAAAAGTGCAGTTCTCCTTTAAAGCACAACAGTTAGCCAGTAGACTGCTCTTATCTCAAAACACTCTTAAGTACATCTTTTGCTTTTGCATGTGCTTAAAAGTCTGCAGTTTTTCACAAGTTTTTGCCAACACCTGCATGTGTGGCCATACAGTAGGAGTACTAATCCTTTTGTTCATCACAATGGCTCGCTGTGGTTTTTTTTGCCTCCGGTGACCAACACCAAACAGTCCCAGTCCATGCTTTGCGCATCACACACCTTCCACTGATGACTGCACTCTGTTCTCACACGTTTGCTTCACACCTGTAAATAACTTTTCCATCTCCACCAAGTGTGTTTCGCCACTGGATGCAATCTCCCTGGTGCTCAGAAGTAGGATTTGATCCATTTACACTTCAAGTGTGGTGTCAAACAACAAGACTGTTTGCGGATAAAGTTCAACTCTGGGATGTTTTTTCTTCAAGATCTTGCATAGTTGTACTTTTTAAAATGTCTTGTCTGAGCCTTCACTCATGGCACAAAGCAGCCAAATGCAACGCTGAGCTGGATTTTCCAGCTCTGTCAGAGGGAGATTAGAGGAGGATGCAATCTTTTGTGGGGCCCCACTTTTTCAAGCCTTTCCCTCACATCATTACTTCAATCCTGGTTGAGCGACACCGGAGGAAATAAATGGGAGAGTGAGTTGGATGCTGTTTGTTGGAACAGTCAGCATGTACCTCAAATTCCCTCAACTAAATAGCACAAAAATGGTATCGCCTCGGAGAAAAGGTTCAGAAGAATGAAAGCAAATGGAATTGTTCCTTCTTTGGAATGTCCTTAGACGTTATTTTCTTCTTTCAAGATGGAACCTGCACATGTGCCTGTGTTATTGAGAGAGTTGATGTCACAGCTAGAGAGGAAAAGGTTTCTTTTGATTTTCACCGAGGTTCAGTGACAATTTGACAGAGGCTGAGAGGACATGGAAGCAAATCCCTTTGATACCGACTGACAAAAGGCAACTGCCTCATACAAATAGCTATTTATCCTCTTCGTCTTGTCTCGTCTCTTCATGTTGATAACAGTGTTAGTGCTGGGTTTGTCTTCTCACGTTGTCCATCTCTTCACAGTCTTGCTGCAGTGAGCGATGACATGTTGCGCCCATGCTGGGTAAACTAGACTTGATGGGTAAGGTTATAGCGGTCAGTTGAAAAAAACCTGTGGCAACTTATCTACTTGTAAGCCAAATAAGCTTTGTACGACTTTCCCTGGGAACATTTTTATGCACACAATACCTTTCCCCCCTTGTGTCACAACCGGATAAATCCTACTCTTATTTTGAGATCACTGAATTTTGACCCTTTTTACGTCCGTTTAAATTGTTCTGTTATCTCGAGCTGATTATTTCCGACAAAGATCAGCACCGTGAGGCAGAGAAAAAAGGGATTTCAGATCCTCAATCAGGCTCACAGAAGGAAGCCTATTTCTCGGGAGCTAATATTCAAGACATCTAGAAAGTCTCATGCTTGTGTTAATTGAAGCTTGGTTTTGTCGAGGAGAATAAAGCTAGAAAAAAAAGGCACCATATTTTGGACTTCCCTGTCCTCTGGGGTGTCCTAAATTGCGACAGGTTAAATATAGACCAATTAAAAAGACCCAAGGAAAAAATTCCTCCTAATTTCCAACACAGAGCTTGCTGTTTGAAAATGAATATACTTAATATTTAAAACTTTAAAGGGAATCTGCTCTTTTTGGGGGAATTTTGCCTATCGTTCCCCATCGTTATTAAAGACATGACGATGGATGGATTTTAAATGTAATCTAATTATAATCCAACTCTTTTTATTGACATTTTCAAATAAACAGAAAAGAGTGCAAGTCGAAACAGTACAATTTTAAAGTCAGTAAATTCTTCACACCCATCTCCTTGAAACCCAAACCACCCACCCATACACCCTCCCACCCCACTGCAATCTTATTATTAAATAAACCTAGATAAAGGCTTACTGAGGAGCCAATGGAATGTCCACTATTTTGCCCATGCAATCTAATAAATAACGATTCAAAAAGCGCCAACAATACTCTATTTACATATAAGTATTAGTGATATTGTTTTTATACGCACTAACGAAGACAAACTATTTATTGCGGCACCGTGATCACTACCGTGCGTTCCTATGTTTACATCATCGTGTGGTCTGCTGCTTTCTCGCTTCCTTGCTCACTGGAAGTTTATTCTAGATCATAAATCATGCCTCTCACCTGGACAGAAGACGTCTGAGTAGGTATTCTGACAAGTTGGTACACTTTGACATTCAGTTAGAACCCGAAACTGCCGAGGAAACACAAAAAGACTCTTGGTGCCCCCCCCCCCCCCCCCCCCCCCTACAGTAAGTGATGTTTTATTATGTTTGTTGGCGCTCATAAAGTCTGCAGTGAGCAGTAATCAGTGATGAAGAAAAAATAAGAAAACATCATGAAGTGTTTTTGAAGTAAATGCGCTGCGTATGCTTAACATGATGAAAATACGTAAATATTCAATGTTATTATTAATGTGTCTGTTACTATGTCACATATATACTTACATCATGTATATAAAACCTCAATGTGTTTGGATGTTTTTTAGGGTCTTTGTAGGCGCGAATGCGTGGCTCTGATAGGTTCCATTTTAATCAGTCTTTTTATCACATTTACTTAATATTGAGAACGCAAAGAAATAAATAATTACATCCAGCGTCATGTCTTTCATAATGATTGTGAACGATAGGCAAATTCCCCCCCCAAAAAGTGCAGCCCCCCTTTAAGATCAGTGAAGTAAAGTGAGTTATATTTATATAGCCCTTTTCTACAGTGACTAAAAGTGCTTTACATAGTGACACCCATTATCTCAGTTACATTAAAACCAGTGTGGGTAGCTCAGGGAGCAGGTGGGTAAAGTATCTTGCCCAAGGACACAACGGCAGTGACTAGGATGGCTTTATCAACAGAGCCATGCCTCCCCCAAATCACACTTCACACTTGAAACAAACGTGGGTATCAAATTTTCCTCAATGTGTAGGTCATTGGGGGCAGTAATTGAAGCTCAGATATGTTGATCATGTTTAAGGCAAGGTATATATTTTGCAATCTCAGCTGAGATTGGGAATGTTTGACACCTAATTTGTATTATTTGACTAACGTGAACATTACAAGCACAGCATAGCTTTTTGGCCCCTGCATCATGGGTAGAGATGGGCTTCCTCACTTGGTGAAGCCTGAGTCTCTAACGGGCTTTCTTAGTTTGCAATAATACCTTTGCACAAGAGTCATTGAAAAACAGAACAATTTTAAATATTGTGCCTTCAACTGGGAAGAAGTCACTTCGACTGTGCGCCAAGAAGAGCCTTAGCTGCTTTACCCTCAAACTTTCACAAAAAGATGGACTTTCCCAAAACTACTTCTAATAGCGGGCTCGGTGACTACTATCTATGGCAGGGGTCACCAACCTTTTTGAAACCAAGAGCTACTTCTTGGGTACTGATTAATGCGGAGGGCTACCAGTTTGATACACACTTAAATAAATTGCCAGAAATAGCCAATTTGCTCAATATACCTTTAATATATATATATAAATATAAATATATATATATATATATATATATATATATATATATATATATATATATATATATATATATATATATAAAAATGGGTATTTCTGTCTGTCATTCCGTCGTACATTTTTTTTCCTTTTACAGAAGGTTTTTTGTAGAGAATAAATGATGAAAAAAACACTTAAATGGTTTAAAAGAGGAGAAAAAACGAAAAAAATAAAAATTACATTTTGAAACATAGTTGATCTTCAATTTCGACTCTTTAAAATTCAAAATTCAACCGAAAAAAATTAAGGGAAAAACTAGCTAATTCGAATCTTTTTGAAAAAATAAAAAAATAATAATTTATGGAACATCATTAGTAATTTTTCCTGATTAAGATTAATTTTGGAATTTTGATGACATGTTTTAAATAGGTTAAAATCCAATCTGCACTTTGTTATAATATATAACAAATTGGACCAAGCTATATTTCTAACGAAGACAAATCATTATTTCTTTTAGATTTTCCAGAACAAAAATTTTCTAAGAAATTGAAAAGACTTTGAAATAAGATTTAAATTTGATTCAACAGATTTTCTAGATTTGCCAGAATAATTTTTTGGAATTTTAATCATAATAAGTTTGAAGAAATAATTCACAAATATTATTCGTCGAAAAAACAGAAGCTATAATGAAGAATTAAATTCAAATGTATTCAATTATTCTTTACAATAAAAATATAAATTTACTTGAACATTGATTTAAATTGTCAGGAAAGAATAGGAAGGAATTTAAAAGGTATATGTGTTGAAAAATACTAAAATCATTTTTAAGGTTGTATTTTTTTCTCTAAAATTGTCTTTCTGAAAGTTATAAGAAGCAAAGTAAAAAAATAAATGCATTTATTTAACAAGTGAAGACCAAGTCTTTAAAATATTTTCTTGGATTTTCAAATTCTATTTGAGTTTTGTCTCTCTTAGAATAAAAATGTCAAGCAAAGTGAGACCAGCTTGCTAGTAAATGAATACAATTTTAAATATAGAGGCACTGGTAAGTGCTGCTATTTCAGCTATTTTTAGAACAGGCCAGCGAGCTACTCATCTGGTGCTTACGGGCAACCTGGTGCCCGTAAGCACCTTTTTTAAGGAACTCAAAGCGCTTTGACACAATTTCCACATTCACACACACATTCACTGATGGCGGGAGCAGCCATCCAAGGCGCTAACCAGGACCCATCAGGAGCAGGGGTGAAGTGTCTTGCTCAAGGACACAACGGACATGACTAGGATGGTAGAAGGTGGAGATTGAACTAGTAACCCTCAGATTGCTGGCACAGCCACTCTCCCGACTTCTCCACGCCGTCACCCACTCATAGGGTACCTTGTAGCCTTGAGCCTCTGTTGTTTACAACTTGAAGCAGCCTTGAAGTCGAGTTATTTATATTTTATGGAATAAAAAAAATCATATTATTCCCAATATACACATGTATACGTCCAGGATCTTGCTGGAGAAAGTTAGACTCGGTAGATGTTTATCCATAGCCATTGTGTACCGTTCCAGACCTGGAAGTCAGCCGGGTTCCCATCCTCGGTTTCGTCCGGGATGTTGTGTTGTGGTGAAAGTCACTCAAAACAGATGGATGGTGGCAATCACTAATGTCTCTTGTGCACAATAAAAGCCAAAAAGCTAATAGACTACTAAAAAAAAGCTGATGGTCGCGGGAGAAGACTAATCGGGGTGGGGGTGGTAATGAAAGGTTAATTTGCATCAAACAACTCTGTGTCTCAAAACAAACTGTTTTGAAAAAGAGCAAAAATGTGACTCAGTTCAGTTCAGTTCAGTTTCAGTTTACTTCGGATATGCTGGAAATTAGTTCTGTAAAACCAAATCTATGCACATTGTTAACCAAATAATCACCACTACATGTTATGTAGACCACCAGGAGGTGTTTTAAATGTAGAACAGAAATCATGATATGAACCCTTTAATTAAGTTGCAAGTTGCAGTGTGAGTGCGATACAACGTGAGGCACAGCCACAGGGGTCCCACTTTTCTACTTTACTACAACTTGTTTTACTTGAATTCAATAGTGCTCCTCACCTTCTTTATAGTGCTGCTATTTGCAACTTTGTCTCCCACAACGTGTTTTGCAGTCACACTCAATAAAAAAAAGCTAATACTTGTGGTGTTACTCTTTTAGTTAGCAGAGAGGGTGTATTCCATTTCCACTGGTAAGTCAGAATTTCAGAGTTCCTCAGCGCACATTTAAAAAAGGAACGCCTCCTCGAGGTTGGATTTCCTACGCGAAAAGTCGGAGAGTTCTCACCTCCACCGAGATTGCTTCAAAGACGGCTGCTCTGAGTGTAGTATGACTTCTGGGTGGGGAATTAAGAGCAGGCTAACATGCACGCTTTGTGATAAGGACACGGTATGAACACAGTTGGGCTCGTAGTTTATATTAATAACACAGGACTGAGTCATCAACTTGTGGACTTGTTTGTTTGGGGACTCAATTCCGTAAAATGTTGCACTGATAAACCGCCAATGTTGTTAGGCGTAGGATCCACAAGACTGTATGCAAAATTTCAGGCACACTTTTGGTGAACATTTGGTGGAAAAACTAAATCTTATGAGCAGTGGAGCGTACAAAAAATTAGCCACACATACGTGAGTTTTCTGTGACAAGCAAGTCCTGCCAGTCCTTCCCGCTGTGACACCTCCTTCTTGTAGTACAAATAAGTACTACACAACTTTAAAAAAATTGATAATTAATGGTGATGTTGTAATTAATTAATCTTGTTTTAGTCTTACCTACAAATGCTGAGAAAAGCACTCAACTTGAGGTATTTTCATTTAAATTCAATACATGTTTGTGGCAGATCATAAGACAAAACAATATTGAACCAAAACAGTGACTTTATAATACTGTTTATTGTTTTTAGCAGACTTAAACAGGTAGAGTCTGTTGGATTCACTACAAAAAACATCAGGTCCATATTAACTGCTGAAGTTATTAAACCAACAAAAAATAAGAGCACCTGTTTGAGTTTAATTTTGAAGGTTTTGCCTTTTCTTCTGTTTCAGATAATATAAAACAAATAACACAGACTCATCAATCACAGTGCTGTAAGTTGGAAAATCAAAAACATTGTTCATCATCACAAAATCAACTGTTTAGATAACATCAACTGGAGGTGGGCGATATGGGAAAAAAATCATATCACAATATTATTCTTCATATAAGTCAATTAGCTTAACTTTGTAAAAAAAAGTCCCACGGAACAGATAAAATATTGGCTGTGATTGTCTTTCCTGACTGTCAATGGTAGCTGTCTTGTACACGTACGTCAATGACGTAAATGTACGGCTCGGGGGCCATTTGCGGCTTGCAGCTACTTGTTTACCGGCCCGCCACACATTCTGGAAATGCTATTGCAGAAATAAAAATAAAACATAAAAAAAAGTGGAATGATGTTGAAATCTAAGTAGAAAAAGTTGCAATGTTGACACAAAGCTGCCATGCAGGCTGTTTTTTTTCTTGTCTATCTTTATTTTTCTTTTTTTGCCATTGCTCAAAAAAAGAAAAAATCAATGTTTTAAGGAATTATTGACCTATTCAAGGCTCCAATTATTTCAGATATTTCACTTTAAAATATTCTATGTGGGAAATATTGCATATATTGTGTAGTTGCCATACAAAAACATCAACGTTTTATTTGACAAAGAGCATAAAACAAAAAAACGAATAATTCAAATGTAAAATTGACGGATACTGTATATTTGGAGTTGAAATTGTAACTTAAGTGTTGAAAGTAAAAAAGAAAAACTAATAAAAATGTATCACTTTATGAGTGGGGCACCTTTTGAATTCCAAATATATTTAATTATATTTTATTTATGTTTTAACTGTGATTACTCAAAAATAATAATGAATTAAAATCAATGGCGTCTTGCATTATTGATCTTTTTAAGGCTCAAACATTGCTGTCTGAATTTTTTGGGAAGTGGGAGAAATACTGCATGTTTCAGTTTTATTATAAAAAAAAGTAAGTTGTAACAATTGTTTATGTTTTTTTTAACTTTACATTAACCTGAAGTTGATATACTGTAAAGATTTACTGTAAGCGTTAAATAAAAAAATAATAATTTGACTTGTTTTTAACATTTTAATGACTTAGACCCTTTATGGTACCCAGAAGCCCTAAAGGTAAAAAAACAAAACAAAATCCATATATTTTGTTATGGTTTGAAAATTAAAAATATCAAAATGGCCCCCGCATGCTTTAATTTTTCTGTGTGCAGCCCTCAGTGGGAAAAGTTGGACACTCCTGATCTATGTGAAACATTAAAAAACGTTTACACCTTATTTAACAACAGAACAGTAAGCTATTTACTTACAGTGGTTTCATTTCAGGAGAGCCTTAAGACACACGTGAACGTTTAAAACAACATTCTCCTGTAGACGTCATTGTAAATGTAATATATTGCAGACATAATTGTACATGTAATACATCATGGTTTTAAGGGACGGCGTGGCGCTGTGGCAGAGTGGCCGTGCGCAACCCGAGGGTCCCTGGTTCAATCCCCACCTAGTACCAACCTCGTCACGTCCGTTGTGTCCTGAGCAAGACACTTCACCCTTGCTCCTGATGGGTGCTGGTTAGCGCCTTGCATGGCAGCTCCCTCCATCCGTGTGTGAATGTGTGTGTGAATGGGTAAATGTGGAAGTAGTGTCAAAGCGCTTTGAGTACCTTGAAGGTAGAAAAGCGCTATACAAGTACAACCCATTTATCATTTATTATATTGATACACAGATAGGTGGTGTTGTTGCTCTCAGTCAAGGACAACACAAGGACAAGCGCAACTCACATCCAGAGACAGTGACTTTAGAGACTAGCAGTGTGATAAACACAATTAAAAAATATATCAGTGTGAATAAATAATCACAATTAACACAATATTTTGACACTCATACTAATCATGCTAGCTTATGACTTCTTTTATTACTATGTCTCAGCATGTACATCTCCCCTCTAAATGAATAAGGTAAGTAATGGTGCTTGTGTTTGTATGCATAATGAGTAGGGATGTGACGATGAATGGTATTATTGATTACTGCAATAAAGCTCCCAAAGGTTAGTATCACCGACATTATAATATTTACTGTGCTTTGATAAACTCACGGACTAACTGGCACCAGCTCGCTAGCTTAAATGCTAACATGAAAATGAGAGTCATTAATGTCTTTCCTCAATAATAAATGGCATACCACAATCTAAACGTATGTAAACACATTGCTGTTTGAGCAACTCAGCTATTTTATTGTGCACATTGAACCCAAAATCTTTGCTCTCTTAGTGAGCGTTCTATAGTTAGAGGAGTACAAGACAGAGGTGTTTCTCGGCGGCATTGAAGGACCGCTGTACAGAGTAGATCGCCACAACTCCCACCAGGAATCCATCCCAATCCATTTTCTACCACTTGTCCCTTACGGGGTCGTGGGGGTGCTGTAGCCTATCCCACCTCATCACAGGGCCAACCCAG